>NC_053154.1:266472092-266772092 GCF_016835505.1 Polypterus senegalus
CATCATAACATCACAACAAAACAAATGTCCATCCATGCATTTTAAAGCCAATTATCAGAATCATGGGAATCTAGCGCTTCCCTGGAGAAGAGGAGGAGGAAGAGGAGAAGAAGGTGCAAACTCCACAAAAGCAGTGCCTGGGCCAAGACAAGAGCCTGAACTCATGAGGTAGTATCATTAACGACCACACTCCCAGATTTGAGTATGTCACATTTAGCTGGGTTCTCTTTATCTATTAATAGGACATGACAAAAATAATCACATTATTGCATGAACAAATGTCATTCTAAATAGTGCACAAATCTTTGTCCATCACTGTATTATGATAATGGTGAATAAGTATGCTGATAAATTCTAACAGACCTTCAACTATCATCAAACCAACTTAATCCAGTTCAGTGTCACAAGTGTCAGAGCCTATCCTACCAGCTTTAGGAAACAAACCAAAAGCATCATAATAGGACACACTCACACACACCCCTTCCCATTCATAAAGGGCCAAATAGGAACTGGCAATAAATCTAACAAAAATGTTTTTAGTTAGGTCAGGAAATCTAGAACACCCCAGAGAAAAACCCATGAAGACATGGACAGAACATGCAAACTGTTCACTGTTGACAGTGACAAGGCTAAGACTTAAACCTATGACAAGATGAAGAATTTTGTTATTCCAGACAGTTGGAAATTAATAATCAGACTGATTAATTAAGTGAAATAAGTAGTATTGTGCATGTTACAAGTAGAACAGTCCCTGAAAGAGAAGCCAAAAACAAAGATTTTGCACATTTATTCAGGAATCCATTACCATGATTTGAAATTCAGGGAACAAACAATCCAATATGAAGCTCCTCAGGGAGTGGGCCAATCACAGAGCAGACTTATATAATTGCTCCTCATAAAAAAATGATTAAAATTAACAAGAGTGTGTTTATAGGAGCCCTAACTTTATTGTAATGTAAATTGTTTCAATCTGTGAAAAGATGAGGTCATAATTAGAGATCGGGTGGTCCTGGCCCAGGGAACAATACACTAAGGCATGTCACAAACTGTGTAGAGCAGCTTTAATTAGTCCCAACTGTGTGGTGAGGACCACAGGAGGAGTCAGTGCTGCGAGTGAGAGGAGTACAACACTGTACTCAATGCTGCTGCAAAGGCTTTGTCCAGTAACAATATAATTTATTCAGAGAAGCAGGTGTCCATTTCAGTGTTCAAATACTCTTGACTATAGGAGATGCTGTAACACGCTGAATTTGTAGTACAGAGCATTTCAAGGAAACAAAGAAACAATTAGTTGAAAAAAATCAACAGGAGGGCAACAATGTTATTACTTTCCAAGCTCTCAAACTACTGACTTGATCTATGCATGAGATGTGTTCTTACATTTGTTTATTTGATTAAAGTCCTGTAAGAGACTTTGCCACCTGATTAGCAATGTCAGCCTGTTGTTGACTGAATCTGTATGAGACTGATACAAACAGATTTCAACTACAGTGAACGCATGAGGCCATGGATTTAACAAAAAATGCTCCATTTATAAATTTCATTAATGGCGAGCCTCACTGAAACAAGCTCTATTTCTGGCTCAAGAAATTATGGGGTTTATTTAAGGCAGTGAATCAGGCTGAATAACTTACACTGGCAAAAATTTCTTGTTGATTCACTGGACACTTAAACGGATGAAATGGGCCTACATGGTCATTCTTTGACTAACTTTAGTTTTGTAACTTTTTGTCTTGTTACTTTTGTCTGGCACAAAAATTAAGGATGAAGGCACCTAAACCAGTCACATCAGCAATGTCTAATCAAGTACTGTTTACCTGTACAGTGCTTTCCAGTTATAATTTTTCATGCACAGGTTCATGCACTCGACCTAGTCTCTCCTACTATAATGTAAAAACACACACTAATTCCTTTATTACCTCTTAGCTGTATTATTACAACTTATTCTTAAGTCATCCTGACTAACTGTTGAATATATTACAAGTCCAAAATGACACTACCACATACAGACCAATAAACATAAAAAGCTCTCATCCAGCTCAAATATACTGGTTTTCTTTATGATATCCCTTCTTCAACACTCAATAACCAATCACAATATCCCAGGATATCTGTCATTACTGCATGTCTCCATACCAGACACCTGAGACTCCCTGATGCAGGGCTCGTTGTAATTCCAAAGCTTCACTGTGCACCTCTGTACACACATTCATTTAGATTTATGGCTGTGACTCTCTGGAATACTCTTTCAGACTTAAAATGAAGCTCTAAAGAAGTTATTGCTAAATGATACTTGGAAACACACATTTGCTTGTTGTGTTTGTGTAGGTACAGTAATACAGAAAATAGCGCTGCTACCTCACAGCTCCAGGGTCATGGGTTATCTGTGTGCTGTTTGCACATAATTCACACGTCTGCATTGGCTTTCATTCTACATCGCAATGACATGTAGATTACATTAACTGGCTAATCTAAACTGGCCTGTCATGAGAGAATATGGGCATAAGCATGTGCATTAGGTTGATTCCTGTCTTGCACTTGATACTACTGGGACAGGCTATGTTCCCCCAGTGCTGCAGGGGTTAGATGGATGAATCTCAGTAGACTCTTCTTGCAACCCTACTCTCTAATTGAATAATCTGTACTGTTCCCGATTCTGCTGAAAAGTCCATTCAGGTCCTTTCACATTAGTTAATGTTTTATAGGCTCTATAGAGTATCCATCATTGTATTCTGTCATATTTCAAATTAATTTGCTACTTAGAATGGTACTTCTGTTTGGTTTGTGAAGTGCGCCGTGATACATGCTCCTTGAAAGGCACCATAGAGAACAAGGACTCACAGAAAGATTGGAGCATTGACAAACAAAATCTGAATTTCCTCAGCAACCAAATGTTTTTGTTCAACTCTATGCAATGCATATTTAATATAACCGATACTTCCCTCAGATGACAGGAAGGAGGTTACAGTTATTTAGGGACCAGTGGGTGGGGACACTACCATTTTACCTTTTGAACACCTGCCGCCTAAAGGTTCTCTGTATGACGCACTATTCCACTGCTGGTTTGGTATTATTTTTTCTTGTAATGGTAGCAGTCTCTTCAAAGGTATATTAGTTTAATTTTCATTTATTATTTGCCTTACAAATGACTGTTGCCATATGCCCAATGCTATTTGGACAGGCTCTGACCCCCACAATTTGGCAATGAATAAATTAATCCTGATGGATTGCTGGACGATATATATTTAATTGAACAGTAATGTGCCTTTGTGGTGAACATCTCATGAAGTACAACATATTCCTAGAACAATAATACAGGAATGGTAGATGATTTGCTTGAGATCATATGGTAAGAGAGTTGCAAATTTGAACATATGCCCTTGTGGCATCATTTCCAGCTCCTCTTGCACTAGGATCAATGTTCTTTACCTGCACAGCTCTTGCTAGAAGGAGAAAACAGTGGCTTCAATATTCTCAAATTATTAATCCCTCAGCAAAACAATAGATGATGTACAAGACCATGTAATGTTTGATAATCCTGCATTTGTTCCTGCTCTGAATGCAAAAACAAAAAGATCAGTTCAAAATATTTTAGTGTACTAAGCAAAACATGATAGCAATCACTGAACACAACAGCTCTCCCAATGTCAAATACTCAATCACTTTCGCTACATAAAATGTAAATTGATCATCTTTAGGGTTTCAATGTATTTCTAGTACTGAGCTGTACTCTCACTATAATTTACAGATACAGCATCTTTATCCACCCTGACAAACACTTGCTGGCTGGTGGCCACAGACCAGAAAACAAATTAAAATTCTAGATGTACTCTCACCAGTTTCCCACATGATCATTTATTAGTCCTTTTCACCGCAAAGGTTCAGGGCACAATAAGCCTAATTAGTATTTTAATAGATAACTCAGCTAGACCTGGTGCATTTGCATGGACTTACTGAATGTTAAATTAAGGACAGCGATTTTCCTGACACAGTCATTAAGTCATAAATTATTTAGAAAGAAAAAAGCAAAGTACCAACAAAAATACACTCTTTAAAAAAACAAAAACAGAGACTCTTTTGAGAATTGCCCCATAGGCCAAGATTTCTGTGTCCTTAATCATTATTAAATGACTTAACATGACATGCTGAGCTTGGCGAATGATTGCATCCCGACAAGAGAACAAATTACAAACGAAATGAAAGATCAAGCTGTATTAGAGGCCCGCCTCTGGGAAATGAAAATCTTTAATTCTCTTTTATATTGACATTTATTTGGCTGCCATGAATAACAACATAGCAATCAGATTTAGCTCTGCTTGCCACTGTATGGCTTATCCCAGAGCTCAGAAATTCCTTGACATTTATCATGTTTGCCTTTGTAGAAGACATCTCAACATACTCTCTCTTCCCACCTAACATTCATCATGAATTTTATATAAAGTTCACAGAGCCACAAAACTTTGTCTTCATAAAGAACAAATGAAAAAGGCTAGCAGGTATTATTCATCACTGTGAAGCACCTATAAGACGACAATAGATGTGTTCATTTTCTCTACAACCTCGGGGGCTTGGGTTTAACCTCAGCCCAGACATCAAATGAGTTTCTGAATCTGGGAACTTAGTCCGTGGCCAGAAAAAGAATGAGACCCTTGTAATATTCCTTTCCTGACAAGGTTTAGGCAAGTAGTGATTTCTTGGAACACCCTTATCGGTCTAGAGGGGATTGATGCTGTTAACATTTGTATGATAAACCCAATGCAGTGAAAAATGACTTGGGTGTCTCAGTGTCTCAAAAAAGTGATTCTGTGCTGTAAATGCATTCAAGAGTTGCCCTTTTTGCCTTGATGCTCTATTGCTAACCCCTCCTCTCTATCTCTACTGGAGATTTATCATAGTGAATGGCTGAAAAAAATCTAAGGTTACCTGCTTCCCTTGTACTTGTCATTATTTTCTAGTCCTTATTTTCTCATCTGTAACATGTAATCTGTTTTTTGATTTCATAAAGTGTGAAGCGACATACCACAGCTCTGTGTTTTTCAAAGGGGCACACAAAGTCATAAGTTTTCCACAAAGCATTTTCCCTACTGAAGACAGACTTTTTACCAGATAACCAACACTGAACTAATTTTATGAACTATCTAATAACCTATATTTACATTTTTCATGATGTGAAATAGACAAGCTACAGATATACTTCACAACAAGCCATACATTTAATTATGTTACTATTCAAACAAACAAACAAACAAACAAAGTGATAAACAATAAATAAAGAAATATACCACTGGTGACTACGGTGCCATCTTTCCCTTGGGTGAAGACTACAATTCGCTGTCTCTTCTTGTTTACCTTTGGCAACTTCTGTACCCGCCTTGCAATTTCTTCTATATCTTCTGTCTAATAAATTAACCACAAATAAAAAAGTCAAAGTAAGCAAAAAAATAAAATAAAAAAAAATAAAGGTATAAATTAATGCATGCTGCGGCACAGTCTTTGTTGGAGGTTTAATCAGGGCCTACCCAGGGCAAAGAAACAAAGCAGGAAGGCAAAACATAAATAAAGTATAAAGGCAGATTAAATAAAAAAATATATATACTTCTGGTCAAACATTTTAGGACACCTTGGTTTATCTAGTTTTCCTCTACATTTAATCAGTTGAAATACAATGAATGCCCTAAAATGGTGCCGAGGTAAGAAGTAAACTGACAGAGATTTAAATTTAAAGTTTATGGCAGCAAAAACTGAAAATAAGCTTTCTTTAGGGAAATACCAATAGGTTAAAATCTACAGATGTTCTGCAGCAATTAAAGTAAATTAAGCCTTGCAAGTTGAAACAAACAATAGAACAAGAAGAAGAAGCATTGAACAAATAAACATATAAACATGGCATATAAAACAATAAATCAAAGAATCATTAAGTGTACAAAATTTTATTACATTTTTTGATTCATCCAAGTAGCCACCTTTTGCTGATAGAACAGCCAAACTGTGGAAACCCTTTTGATTCACAATGCCAGTCACTCTGTGCAAGTCACCAACTTTGCCTCCAGCAAAAAAAACCAACACATCACAGCTCCTCCTTCATGTTTGACAGTTGGTGCCACACATTGAGGAACCATCCTTTCACCAACTCGAAGGCGTACAAACACCCCGTGTGATGAACCAAAGATTTCAAAATTTTGATTCATTGTTCCATAAGACTTTTCTTCTAGTCTTCAGTAGTCCACAGCTGGAATTTCAATGCCCTATTTTGTCTTTTAAGAAATGGCTTTCTTACTGCCACTCGCCCTGTCAAACCTGCAACACAAAGTATCCTCTTCACAATAGAAACCGAGATATGCTTATTCTCAACCACTGTTAATCTGTGCTTGAAGCTGTTGTGGTATGAGGCACCTATCACGCAAGCTGGTGGCCCTCTGAAACTTACCTTCTGAATGGGTGGTGACTTTGGGTCTGCCAGATCTCTTCCCATCAGAGTTTCTTCCAGTTGCCTCTGGATTGTGTAGGATATCGTACTCACGGACTCTTTGATATTTTTTTTGCAGGGTCCCTAAATGAAAGGCCTACACTTCTAAGGGTAATAATGCTCTGTTTCGTTTCATTTGTTAATTGCCATTTTCTTGCCATTATCACTGGAATTTTCTACTGTGTAATATTATCCAAGTGATACTTCAGAGGATAAAGTAACACAGTCTGTTTCAACTTTGCTTTAAGACAGACAGATAGTTTTTAAATAATCAACAGAGGTTGGGACATTTGCAACTTGCAAGGCTTAATTAACCTGAATTGCTGCAGAACATCTGCAAATTGTAACCTATTAGTTGTTCCATGAAAAAGAATTCATTTGTAATATTCCCTTTTTCCAGTTTTTGCTAACCTAAACTTTAAATTAAAACCTCTGGTAGTTTACTACTTACCTTATCGCCACTTTAGGTTATTCATTGTATTACAACTGAATACATCTGAAGAAAAACTGGAAAAACTGAGGTGTTTTAAAACTTTTAACCAGTAGTGCATATATAAGAACACACACACACCCACACTGTATTTCCATAACAGCCCTCACCTTGCAAAATATAGTGAAAATGAATGAATAAATGCTTGAATGAGAAAAGTATATATACTGCAAAAAATCTATCAGATACTCTCAAAAATACATGACCAGCTATAATTTGGTCTGTTATGAATGGTAGATGTGTGTGAGGGGTGGGTTGCTGCTTTGTGCCAGATGATGTTGAATTAGGCCCCAGTGTGAAATGTAAAAATTAAACCAAGTGCAAAAAGCAGATGTACAATATGGATTGATGGATGCTGGTCATTTGTTGCAGTGATGCATTACACTGAAGGCAGAGGGCAATTATGCTTTGCTTTCTATGGAACACTAATCCTGCCTAGTTAGGCTCCCCCCCTCTATAGAACAGTAAATGATATGTTGTTTCAGAATATCGATGGATACACATCTATTGACCTATGTGTCTACCTACAACATGAACTAGGGGTTCCTAAACACAATTAGCCCCAAAAAATGACTTTAAATTCCCACTTGTTGGGGTTTCTGTCAAAACTCCAGCTAGCAATGAGAGGGCAAACAGAATATTCATAATTAAAAAGACTTATTTTTCAGAATTTCTGTTAAACAAAAACATGCTCAGAGGAGCAAAAAGGCAAAAGGAACTGAGGGTAGTCCCTTGACAGGAACAGGTAGGTGATCCTACCTCGTGTGGGACCACCCACGAAATAGAGACATTTGATCCCCAGCTGGGGATGAGGGTGGGGACCCTGGCTGAAACATAACACATACCTGTGTATATAAATTGTATGAAGTAAAATAAACACATGAAGAAATAATATTGACAGTAAGAGACCCATCAAAACACAATAATATGTAATTTCAGAATACTGATGGTTATCTATCCATCTGTGTATATAAATTATATAAAATAAAGAAATGACACTGAGAGTGACAAGCTTCAATGTTACACAATATGCACTTTTTTTAGTAAACTAGAATTTACCATTAATATTAAATAAAACAGTAGTTATATTCTATTACACACATGGACAGTGAGCCGTTAAGATCTATCTTTCATCATATGTTTGCAGCAAATCATTGAAAGAGATAAGCTAATATGGTCAAGACCCTTAAACAACTCTGAGTAAAGACTTCACTTAAAACTGAATCAAGGTATTACATATTATCAGTAAATCTGCAAACAGAAAGGGAGCCGACTTCAAAAAGTCACAAATCCGCACTCCCGACACTCTGCTTGCCTTTATGTACTAAGCACTTATCTAAACACTGTGCAGGATTTAAAACACTTAAACTCAACATTTGGCCTACAGAAACAAGTTCACCAGTGAGTGTAATGCAAGCATAATGCAAGCATGTCACCAGCAAGTCAGGCCTAGACAGGGAGCTGCAATCTGTGGGAAATATTGCACACATGAAGGACTAGACAAAATATGCAATAACATTTGTAAACCTGTTTAATCCAATTCAGAATTACAGTTTATCATGCAGTTAAAAGAAAATATGAAGTACTTGTAAAAGCTTATTACTGGGAACTGCATTTTGCAAAAATCAACAGAATGACAGTGAATTCATGATTAATGTAGGATGTGAATGTAATGATACCACCTTGGTTCCTAAAAAGTGGAAGTTTTTCTCAAACTTTTCAAAACTGGACCTAGGCTAAATAGAAACATTCTCATAAATAATATCTTAAAACTAGACATTATCATTTCATTTATTTAGTAACATTGCAGTTTTAGGTTAACTGGAAAATTGGGTACAAGGCTGACACAAACTAGGGTGCCAATCCACTGCTTGGTACATTTGCACACTCACAATCAGTCACCAATCAATCTATTTTAAGTACAGTATAGGTAGACAGCTGAAGCACACAGGCAGGCAGAGCGAGAACATACAGCTTTACACAGACAAGCGACAGGAGTGGGATCAAATCAAGTATTCTGTGACAACAGTCACTTTCACAATTACCTGAAAAAAGATGCATTTTGCTATTTATTTAACACAAAAAGGGTAACTATAATGCAGAGTGTGACTTAAAGATTGATAAATGCAAATCATATGAAATATGATATAATTATAATTAACCTTATCCCTGTCAAATGGTGGTCAGACAATTGGGGATATCATTCTAACACACTCTGAAGGTACAGTGAGCAGGCTTTGTGGCACAATGACCTGTGCTCCAAATGAAAAGAAAAAAAATCTAAATAGTTGAATGTTGTGCCTTGGGATGGTGACTGCAATTGAAACGTCCCACATACAATAAAGTTTTCTTTGGGTTTGTTAGTACAAACTCAAGAAAAGATATTACAACCTGCTATTATATTGATTGAAACCCAAAATACTTAGATATACTGTATTAAAAAATAGAAATCAATGCCTTTCCTTAGCAGATGTGTAACTAGTTAAACAAATAAAGTTGGTAGGGAAAAGGTACACGTTCCCTTGATTTTATAAGGCATGGGAATTAGTGAGATTCCAAAGCATCTCATTTGAAAAAGGCAAAGCCACATGTATGTCTAGCATTACCTCACACATCATAAACTTTCATACAAATGTGATTTATTGCCAATTCATTTGACCTTTAGCAAATCTGTAGCTTTAATTCCCTAGCTGATGGCCAGCAGTGGCAATGGCCTTCATCTGCTTGAAAGTCTGCTGGCACAAATGACTTAGAACTAGAGCTGTTTTTCTTTCTTTAACTACCTTTTACTTCATTTTTAAGTATGCTACAGGAGATTACATGTAGGAAAAGTCTCAACTTCCCTACTTGAGGAAACTACTGTACTCACTATAAGTGGACTACTTTAAACCACAATTACTTTGCAGTTAAAGGAAATAAAGGTAAGTAAATTGGCATAAAAAATTTTCCAGTTACATGATGTTCTATTTAAAAAGCAAACTATGATAGGCAGACCTATCCTAAAGCCCTGATTACCATCTTAATAAAAAATAAAATACAGCTACCTTTCTGGCAAACTCGCATTTCCTTCTGTAAAATTTTATCTACGCTGCTGTTATACAATTTGAACATTATAACACCTCATATAAAAGCTCAAGCTCAAATAAAACAAAGCATTTCTAGCAGTCCAAAAGCAAATACTCTTAGTTTCTCCCAGGGCTTGAGCTCTAGATATTTTCCAGGCTGGCCCAGCAATCAACTCTAAAAGGCTTAAGATTCTTGAGAGAAGGCAGGGTAAAAGAGTCTAAGTAAGTGCTAATGGAAAGGTTAATACTGTGGTGGTTAGCAGGCTACAGCAAAAGCAATTTGTCACTGTGACTGAATTTAAACCAAGCAGAGTCACGTCTGCAGCCCAGGGGTGCAATAAAAACACAGAATGGGTTGGCTTAATCCACAACTTCCGTCTTTTTATTGTTCTGCTACAGCAAGATCAGAAGAATGGCTTCAATTGTTTATAACTCACAGCAAGTGTACTTAACGGGTTGGTCTAACTTTAGCACTACGAGATTCATGTGTGATTAAAAAAAACAGCAGAAAGAAAATGTACAAAAGGGTTATTAAAATATTTTTTCATATTAAAACATTAGAAGTAACTGCAGCCTCTTTGATATTGGCCTTTACATTTTTGTTTTGTTTTCTCCAATTATGTATTTAAGTTACCAACTACCAGTATCTAAATGAGTTGTTCCAGTTCATTTATGTGGAGTTCTACAAGCCAAACAGAGAAAAATATAAACTGCCCCGGCACAGTATGTTAATGCCCCTATGCAATATTGAGGAGGACAGTCTATTTTTCCTCAGCAGTTGGTTTTTTATTTTATTTGGGTGTTATTAAATGACTCTGACCTGAATTTTAAATCACATATTAATCAGACTACAACAACAGCATTTTTTCACTTAAGAAATATAGCAAAGGTTAGACCTCTCAAGATGCTGAGAATTAGTTCACGCTTTTGTTTCTAGTGGGTTAGATTACTGTAATGCACTCCTCTCAGGACTACCCAAAAGGCTGCTGGAATCCTAACTAGGAAAAGAAAATCCAAGCACATTTCTCCAGTTTTGATGTCACTACATTGGTTACCTGTGTCATTTAGAATTGACTTTGAAATACTGCTTATGGTTTAGAAAGCCTTAATTAATCTCGCTCCATCTTATATTTCAGAATGTCTTTTACCTTACACTCCAAATCATAACCTTAGATCTTTAAATAAGTGTCTGCTTATTATTACGACAGCTAAACTTAAAAGAAGTGGTGAGGTGGCCTTCTGCTGTTATGCACCCAAAATCTGGAATAGCCTGCCAATAGGAATTTGCCAGGCTAATACAGTGGAACACTTTACAAAACTGCTAAAAACACATTACTTTAACATGGCTTTCTCATAACTCCATTTTAGTTTAATCCTGACACTCTGTATATGCATTTAATTATCAATATCATTCCTGGTGGCTCCGTAATCCCTACTATCCCCTACTTTCTCTCTGTTCGTTTTCCGTTTTTCTGTGGTGGCGATCTGTGCCACCACCACCCAATCAAAGCACCGTGATGTTCCTACATTGATGGATTAAAGGCCAGAGGTCCACATGACTGTCATCATCAAGTTCTTCCATGTGAACCCTGAATACAATGAGGACTGATTGTGAGATCATTTATGTTAGGTAGGATGCCTAGAGGGGGCTGGGTGGTCTCGTGGCCTGGAACCCACGCAAATTTTTTTTTTTCTCCAGCCGTATGGAATATATAGATTTTTTTTTTTCTGTCCTCCTTGGCCATCGGACCTTACTTTTATTCTGTGTTAATTAGTGTTCCCTAATTCTATTTTCTTATTTATTTTGTCTTTTTTCATCATGTAATTGTTTGTATGAAAATGTGCTTTATAAATAAATGTTGTTATTTATGGGGTTGAAGAATACAGGCGCACCTGGAGATGCTCGGTTGCCCCCTGGTCTGTACAGCCATTGGGCTTCAATGTGTCATCCAGGACTCCAAAAGTAGTTTACTGTGTGGTTGCTGGCCTTTGGAGAAAAATCTCTACCAGTCAACATTACAGAGAGCTTGGAGCTGGGTGGTAGAATGGACAGCGTCTGTGCTGCAGAGAAGAAGAATGTCCAGACCAGAGAAAGTTGGTCAAAGAGGAGGCTGTGATGCCCCTGAAAAGCACTTGGCTGAGTTAAATGGTCACCCACTCCAGCAGTTACAGGTGAATGACCCTAGTGAGGCATCAGTGTTATCATTGTTATTTCTGTGTTTAGATAACACTCTTTTAGTTTCATTGCTTCTTTTTGAGTTTGTAATGGTTTGTAAGTGCCCCCTACCCAATAACTGCCACCATCAGCATGCACCTCTGCTAATAAGCAAAAATACAGCAATGCACTTAACAGTTTAATATCAGGGAAAATATTTAAAGGCACTCATGTATGTAGAAGAAGAAATGTACAACTGATGAACAGCAGCACTATTATGCCCGAGTACCATTATATTTAAAAACAGAAGATAGTGTTACAGTATTTACATTTAATAACTCTGCTGACACGGTGGATACAAGGAGGTCTGACATTGCTGTATCATTCACAGAAAAGAATACTGACATCATTAACAGACAACTGAAATAAAAGCAGCCCAATAGAACAAAATCTAATTCAAACACACAGCCTTTCAAGAAAAAAAACTTTTCATAAAATATATTATCAGGATGATCTTTGAAGTACCTGTAACAGATATCACACAGAAAGTCTGCAACTCTGCAGCGTAAATACAATACCTTTTTTATTCATTCTTTTTCTGTAAATGGTATTATGGTAATAGCTAATACTGTGTAGTTCAGAGAGATGCGAGGCCGAAAAAGGGGTTGCAAATCCATTAACATTTACAAAAATATGGTGAAACTATAATATAAATTCTATGAAATCCCTAGTAAATAGGACCTTCTCTGATCATGTAGTGCATCGACAGTCAACCATAAGAACAGCTCAGACAAACCGCAACACAAGTATGGGCTCCTTTCAAGCTTACGTTTCTCAGTTACTCACTTCTCTTGTCTTTTCTGCTTCTGATATATGGTAATCTCTTGCTTACTTCAATGATGTTAGAAACACTTAACTTTTCACCTCTCCAAAGTTAATTTAATTTGTTTCAATAGCCACAGGATGAACATCTTTGTTAAACATTATTCATTTTTGTCCCACTTGATTCTGAGCTACATTTGCTTAACCTTTTCCCATCTGTAATTCTTCCAAGATATTTTTTTATTAAAAAAACTAAAGTGAAGGTGAAAAAGCCTGCAGGTACAGGATGATAACTCAAGAGCCAAAAACAGAAATAAGATGGGGAAATACTTGAAGGCTGGAGATAAAAAAAAAAAGGTATTAAAAGATGACGGCAAATAAGCTTGCTGTGTGACAGTCTAATGAATAAATAGGTTTAAGTCCAGACAGCTTCTACAACATACTGGGTGGAATGCAAAATAATATCTTACATAAAGATTTTATGTTAAAAATATAAATAACAAACAAACAACAAATCACCTCTTGTAACAACACTACACAGTTTAAAAAAAGTACACACTTAAATGTAAAGTCTTCTTTATAAAGTTACAGTTAACTTTATACAAATACTGTGACCAACAACTTTAATGAAGGAAACCATGACTCAAGCAAGGAGAACAAACTTGTCATCCTTTGAAATGATCAGTATTCCTGCATTCGTGTGACTTAAAGGCTGCATTTAATCTTACTGATAGATAAAAAGAAAAATGCGCATAAACTGTACTTTTTGATTAAGAATTCCGTGCATTCTGAATAAGTGTGTAAATGTCTTAACAATCAGCTTAAAGTGAAAACAGGCCATATGCTTCAGTGAACGAGACATCCTTAGAGCTGAGCTCCAATGAGTATACTGTGAACCAACTTAAGAGCCCAGACACTGCTTGGAAAATGAGGTACAAATAAAGCAAACCCTTTGCCAAGATAAATACACATTTAACACACACACACACACTATACAAGTCATAATTTTCACATCCTGAAGAACTGAAATTTAAGGAGGAAAGAAGACATCTGAGCACGAGTCACAGATGCTTGACAGGCTGATATAGGTTACAAACCCTTTATAAAGATTGTTTCCTTTCTGCCCACAGCACCAAGCTACTCTTTCAATAGCTGGTCATCCAAACAATCCGAATCTAAAAACAATGCTTCAGATATTGTTGGAGGTCACAGAGAATTTCAGGGTAATTGCTGTAGACATTCTGACCTCTCTTGCACTGACCAATGGTGCTGTTCACAACTCCATAATAAGGGTTGTGCTAAATTAAAGTGGCATGCAGGTGAAGATAATGAAAAGGAAACCAGTGGTCTACACAAGGACAACTCCTGCACTTCATAAACTTGATCCAAGGACCATCTGGATAATCCAAAAGACTACCATAAGAATGTTTTATTCAGTAATGAAATGAAAGTTACACTGTTTAGGTAAAACATTTCACTTATTTTGTTCAGGGACCGGTGATCTCTCTTTTTAGCCTACAGAACATGAGAAACTTGGCGGCAAAAACAAAATACCACGCCATTTCAACCATAAAGGATAATAGTGGGAGAATAATAATGTGGATCTCAGCCATAATACCTAGATGGATGGCAGTTAGCAGGGGAACCTTAAATATATATCAATACACTGGTAAACTGCAACTTATAAGAATGTGGATCAAGTAATGTGACAATGGTGTGCAACACATTATAGACTATAACCATCAGGTAACAGTACAAACTTTTGTGCCACTTTGCAGCCCCAGTTCCGTAAAAAAATATAAGAAAATTTAAAAAAATGTGAATTAGTGTAAGCTGCCTTCATACAGGGTGTTCATAAGAAGTGCAATGATTTACAAGAACAAGAATAGATTTACAAGAATGTTTAAAGTCTAAATATTCACAATTGTAACAGAAATGTCTAGTTTTTTACCCTGTGACAGAGGACTACAGAGGGCTAGATCTCTAGTAAGGAATCAAAAATTAAAAATAACCCCCCAATTGTATGGAATGTTATATGCCTTTAATAAATTCAATAAAAAAAAAAAGAAAAATAACATTGTATTTATAATCACTGATATTGAAATAGCCTAAAACAATGCCTCACATGCTCATGTTTGAAATTTGGGAAATGGCTCTTAACAGTGCTACCAGTAGGACCAGTAAAGAATCATATATCAAAAATATAACCGTATTTGTCATGCATTTTAAAATAAAAACAACTCTAAACATGCCTACTTTGCTGATTCCCAGTTTTTCAAATTTTGTGAAAAGGAGGAACTTTGACCCCTTGTGTCCTATTTTAGGGTGAACCCCTGGGGTCGGTTGATGTGGCATACACAACATCAGGGGCCTCATGTATAACGCCGTGCGTAGAACTCGCACTATAACATGGTGTAAGCACAAAAGCCGAAATGTGTTTACGCACAGAAAAATCCAGATGCAGGAATCTGTGCGCATCAACTTCCACGTTCTTCCGCTACATAAATCCCGATCAGCGTGAAAACTAACGCTCGTGCACGCGCATTTTGTAACGCCCCAAATCCTCCCAGAATTACGCCTATTTGAATATGCAAATCAATATAAATCGCCCTTAAGCGCAGCCTTCTGTGAAAAGACAATGGGAAAAGCACGGGGAAATTATAAGAATTTCAGCGAATACCAAGTGGAGGCAAAGGAAAAACATACTATTTGTTCAAATAAACCGTGGTATAATCAACAAAATGAAGTTGATCGAGTGACATAGCGTGTTGGAGAAACTTGAAAGCTCACATTCACAAAATCGCACAGTGCCGGAAATAAAAAGAAGTCACATATCAAAGTTGCCGTGAAAAGAAGAGTTGTAAGCCCACTGTCTGAGTGTCATATGAAAGCTTATTAGGGTACAGAGAAAAAAGGCACACGGTGGGGAAAAAGCACGAAATGTCAACTTCAATCTCGACATTTCCACTTTAATCACGTAGTTTATTTTGTCATTTAGTAGAACATTATAAACTTCATCTTAAAATCGTTTAATTAACCAGTTTCTCAAAATTACATCGTAATTAAAGTAGCATGTTAAATGCTTTGTTTTGTATTTGATCTTCTAATCGTATGTGATCTATGTGTGTGAATCACTACTTGCTTCTTAAACTGGCTCTCTTCCTCCAACTGGACACAGAGTCCATTACATTTGTGATATTACAGCTCTCTGAATAACTAAAATACTGAGATGTATACGTGATGTCATTTTCATGATGATAGGAGCTAAAGCACATTATTAAACATGTGTTTTATGAGCCTCGTGCTCATGAGAACCATTTATCTTTTGTCGAAATTTGTCGCTGCGTTTTTAGCTGTGTTGTTATTTTCTCTTTCTGTTTTATATTCAATATATATTGGCTGGCCCGCCCAACAGTCCTTGCTTTTCTTTCCCCAAGTAACCGATCGCCACACAATCAGCTCTGTAATAGAAGTTAAGCCATCTGTAAGCTTAGCGCCGATTCTTCAAAACGTTTAAAGAACATTGAAATATCTTCGTAGTACATGTTTAATTATTCTATCCTTCACGACACTTCCAGTGAAGAATATAGATTATTTAAATGAAGTTAAAGTTTTATGTGTATAATTTAACAAACATATTTTGCTGCATTTCACCTTAAAAATGATATCGTCATCATATGTAAATACGCGCTTTATAAAGTGTCCCAGGTTGTGAGATATTATAACTGTAGTGCAAGTTTACAGTGGAGTGATTGTACTTATAAGTACAAACTGTTCTACAAGGAGCAATTGATTGAGTGCATTTAAAGTTCTTGGGATTAAACTGTTTTGAACCGCGAGGTCTGTACAGGAAAGGCTTTAAAACATTTTGCCGTGGCAGAGACAGCGTGTGCTTAATCCCGTATACAGATAATTCTCTTTCCGATCAGCTGCTGCTGTGATTCACACTCAGATACAGTGATATAAATACTCCGAGTCGTGCAGTGAGAGCAATATGGAAAAAGATGATCCGCTGTGGCAACTCCTAACGGGAGGAGCTGAAAGAAGAAGAAGAAGAAGTGAGAGTAACAACGCTAAAGCAGTTATGGTATTTGGAATACTATGGCTGTTCCCTGGACCATTATATTGTTACGAGTTAATTACAATCAGATGCATTACACTAATAAACAATATGCGGTTAGTTTCTGTGTATTTATAAAGCCGCGTCATGAAAATAATGAGTAATCACACAAGAACAGTACCATTGCTTTGACGCTGGGTGCCGCCAGTTTGCAAAACCGAGCGGAGAACTTGCGTACGACAAGGCATGAGGTACCGTGGAAAAGTGCGTGGCTTTACGCCAAGTGTAGGTTTTATACATCGCGATTTGAACGTGGAAAAGTTCTTACGCAACATTTCTGTGCGTACGCCCCGTTTATACATGAGGCCCCAGGACCTTCTGATCATTTTATGTTTAAGACACCTATTGGTTTGCTTTTATTACGAGGGTGTAATTTTCTCCACAAAATATGATCCAAAAATGACCTAAGAATTATTTTTGGTCTTGAGAGACAAAACCAGAGGGAAATACCAAGAAGCTCAATGTCTTGCATAACTAGACATGAATACACAACGAATGGTATATCTTATGTAAAGGTTTTGTTGTACTGATGATTCAGGAGATGCCGGGCAAAAATAAAACTGAAGTGATTTCAAAGCTTTCATAAGTAATTCTTATTAGCACAATATACAAGATTAATCAGCAGCTAAATGAAGACTTTGAAATCACTGCCACGAATTACTAAATGTAAAAGTAAGTTGAAAAATGTATTCAATTAATACATTAAAATGTAAGCATTTTGGTACTGTTTATTTAAATAAATTCTCTTTAGTAGGAAGGCAAAGCTAAAGGACATGCTTGGGAAGGAAAACTGTTAATTCTGTAGGGTTCACAAACATACCACCCCTAACCCTGCCCCGGCCAAAAGATTGCATAATCACTTAGCTTTAAGGGTGTTAAAACCGGATTTATAAAAGATTTATGCCATGTTGATAGTCTATTTTATCCAGTTGAAAGCTAATTTCCCTTCATGAAAGATAATTGCAGGACAGGTAAACTATTAGGGAATTTCAAAACTTGAGGAAACTATTCCTTTAAATGTTATTAATAATTCCTATTAATGTTAACTTAATAACAATGGCAGATTCAGAAAAAAGACAGAAAGAGGCTACCAAATTTTGATAAAGATTTCCTAGATTTTTAAAAAAATTAATTCTTCTATTTTAATAACCAAGTGGTATTCATTTTCTGTGAATGGTACATTAGGCTATACTGAAATCCAAAGAAATCGATTTCCTTAACATCTATTGCAATCTGTTAATGGACGAGCTGTACAGAAAAATTAAATCACAATTCATCTACAAGCTACTTTCAAAGCCAATTAAGAACCACTAGACGGATGAATATCACATAGCAAGAGGCAAAGATATAATCAAGGACTAACAAAGACACCAGACAGCTTATATCTCTCTACTTTAGATGTAAATGAGCTTATTATCAAAAAGCTTTTATTCAATCGAGTAAATGATTAGGCATTATCCAACAATAGCTTATGTGTATATATTTTTTTGGTATGTTAAGTTTATTTTCAGAGGATGAGATAACCAAACACAGATCCAGTCATTAAAATGTCCATGATCTGCATGGAAGCTGCACTAATTAATTTTAGTCTATAGTTTTTGACTATTTATCCATTAGCCAGCTCCTGCATGTCAATGTACTGGTACTGAGTTACTGTGACATTCTCAGGTAATGAGAACTAGCGTTTCAGAAAGCACTTGTTGCTTGCCATTCCAATCCATACGTTCTTTACAAAAAGGGCCTCTTTAAAACTTAACAGGTCTGATCTCATACCTCATACCTGCTCAAGCTTTCCTTACAACTCTGCACCTGAACACTTCACAAATTAGCTGGCCTACCTTACTGCCATCTGTAACTGAAGTAGAAGAAAGACATGACAGAGTGCCAGAATCCAAGGATTATAGAGTTAGAAGCAGGTAATCTGAAGGTAATTAGAATGAAATAAAAAGTCCAACATCTCTTCTTCTTTTGGCTGCTCCCGTTAGGGGTTGCCACAGCGGATCATCTTCTTCCACATCTTTCTGTCCTCTGCATCTTGTTCTGTTACACCCATCACCTGCATGTCCTCTCTCACCACATATAAACCTTCTCTTAGACCTTCCTCTTTTTCTCTTGCCTAGCAGCTCTATTCTTAGCATCCTTCTCCCAATATACTCAGCATCTCTCCTCTGCACATTTCCAAACCAACGCAATCTCGCCTCTCTGACTTTGTCTCCCAACCGTCCAACCTGAGCTGACACTCTAATGTACTCATTTCTAATCCTGTCCATCCTCGTCACACCCAATACAAACCTTAGCATCTTTAACTCTGCCACCTCCAGCTCTGTCTCCTGCTTTCTGGTCAGTGCCACCATCTCCAACCCATATAACATAGCTGGTCTCACTACCATCCTGTAGACCTTCCCTTTCACTCTTGCTGATATCAGTCTGTCACAAATCACTCCTGACACTCTTCTCCACAATCCCCATTACTCTTTACTGTTGATCCCAAGTATTTAAAATCATCCACCTTTGCCAACTCTACTCCCTGCATCCTCACCATTCCACTGCCCTCCCTCTCATTCACACATGTTCATTCCTCTCCTCTCTAGAGCATATCTCTACCTCTCCAGGGTCTCCTCAATCTGCTCCCTACTATCGCTACAGATCACAATGTCATCAGCAAATTTCATAGTCCATTGGGACTCCTGTCTAATCTCGCCTGTCAACCTGTCCATCACCATTGCAAATAAGAAAGGGCTCAGAGCCGATCCACTTCCACCCTGAATGCATCCGTCACTCCTACTGCAGACCTCACCACAGTCACACTTCCAACGTACATATCCTCTACAACTCTTACATACTTCTCTGCCACTCCCGACTTCCTCATAAAATAACACAACTCCTCTCGAGGCACCCTGTCATATGCTTTCTCCAAGTCCACAAAGACAACAACAACAAAAACATTTATTTATATAGCACATTTTCATACAAATAATGTAGCTGAAAGTGCTTTACATGATGAAGAAAGAGAAAAAAGACAAAGTAAGAATTAAAATAAGACAAAACTCATTAACATAGAATAAAAGTAAGGTCCGATGGCCAGGGAGCACAGAAAAAACAAAAAAAAAAAACCTCCAGACGGCTGGAGAAAAAATAAAATCTGCAGGAGTTCCAGACCTTGAGACCACCCAGCCCCTCCTCTCTCTCTCTCTCACAAAAATATATATACAGGTGCCGGTCATAAAATTAGAATATCATGACAAAGTTGATTTATTTCAGTAATTCCATTCAAAAAGTGAAACTTGTATATTAGATTCATTCATTACACACAGACTGATGTATTTCAAATGTTTATTTCTTTTCATTTTGATGATTATAACTGACAACTAATGAAAGTCCCAAATTCAGTATCTCGTAAAATTAGAATATTGTGAAAAGGTTCAATATTGAAGACACCTGGTGCCACACTCTCATCAGCTAATTAACTCAAAACACCTGCAAAAGCCTTTAAATGGTCTCTCAGTCAAGTTCTGTAGGCTACACAATCATGGGGAAGACTGCTGACTTGACAGTTGTCCAAAAGATGACCATTGACACCTTGCACAAGGAGGGCAAGACACAAAAGGTCATGGCTAAAGAGGCTGGCTGTTCACAGAGCTCTGTATCCAAGCACATTGATAGGGAGGCGAAGGGAAGGACAAGATGTGGTAGAAAAAAGTGTACAAGCAATAGGGATAACCGCACCCTGGAGAGGATTGTGAAACAAAACCCATTCAAAACTGTGGGGGAGATTCACAAAGAGTGGACTGCAGCTGGAGTCAGTGCTTCAAGAACCACCACGCACAGACGTATGCAAGACATGGGTTTCAGCTGTCACATTCCTTGGGACTTTCATTAGTTGTCAGTCATAATCATCAAAATTAAAAGAAATAAACATTTGAAATACATCAGTCTGTTTGTAATGAATGAATCTAATATACAAGTTTCACTTTTTGAATGGAATTACTGAAATAAATCAACTTTGTCATGATATTCTAATTTTATGACCGACACCTGTATATATAAAATCCGATGTCTGTCTGTCTGTCTGTCTGTCCATTTTTCACGAGAGAACTACTTAACGGATTTAGATCAGGTTTTTGTTCTATAATTTGCTTTAACATTCCTGTTGATTTGGCAACTTCTCTTATTCGCTTGCTGGAGCGATATATTTGTGATAATCTGAGACAGAGGCTGCAGGCCAAGGGGAGGGGGAAGTGTGACATCATGCAGTGCCCTCCTCTGTCCTGTTTCACTATGATTTGCAAAGCTGTGGGGGACTGCTAGTTTAACATAAAACAAAATAAAAAAAAACAGCTACTAAAGTAAAAAATTCATAAATGCAAATGTCTGCGTTCCTTGCTCCATTGCTTGCTGATTAGAATTCTAAACTGGACCGTCCTCATATTTGGTATATCTGCAAATTAGTAAAAGAAGGGATGCTTTTGAGTGCCTAGGCAAAGCATGATTTAAAGTGGAAAAATCAGGGACAAAGTAAATAAAAGGAAAAATAAAAACATTGGATCACATCTTAAATTAACTACTTATAAAAGCAGACAGGCAGTGTGGAGCAGGAGTTAATACTTTGCACCTTAAAACCTGAGGTTGTTGTTTCAAATCCTGCTGCGTCACTGCATGACTATGTGTAAGTCACTTCACCTGTTTGTGCTTCTACGGGGATGGGGAAAGAAGTTTAACCAACTGCATCTCTCAAATGTTTTAAGTCACCTTGAATAAAGGCATCAGCCAAATAAATAATCAATAATAAAGTGTTAATTGATTATATACACAACATAGACTTAAAACAGGAAAACTTTTGCATACTTTCATGGTTAATAATTAACCACAATTTCTGAATTTGCCATGAAAGTTTGGCAAATTTCAGTTTCTCATATTATAGCTATAACACGTAACACATCTTTCTCCACATGGTAACTTTGCTGCTAGACATTTCCTGTTTTGCCACCTTAGTGATTCACATTGAAAAAATATTTCTAGCCAATACGCCCTCTTCACTCCCTTTCCCAGCATTCACTTCTGCCTAGAGTTTCACTGGACAATTTCAAATTTAGTTTTTTTTTCTTTTTTCTTCAAACGTTCACTTATGTTAATAGTGTGACTGTCACAGTTTTTTCTCCTGCTCTAGCTGCTCAAAAAACAGTTTTTAATTTTACTTCCTTCACTCACATTTTATCTGCTGGAAATGGCTTTAAGTGTGTTATTTAAGAAACTGGGGATATTGAAATTACTATCTGTGTTTGGTTAAATAAAGGTGTATGACATCAGCATTCTCTGTCCAGGGACTCAAAGTCATGGTACAAATCTCAAACTGTTAATGTGTATTCATTTCAGATATTCAGTCAACTATTCTGCAACTTGACAGAAATAAAGAAGGCATGCTGTGGTAATCCTCATTTCTCATTTACCACACCATGCAAAAATATTTATGTCAAAAGTAGAAAATAATCTGTAAATACCACAGCAAAGTTATTTTGCTAATAATATGCTCATTTAAATATCTTGTTGAGGATTGTTCGCTATAACTTGATCAGCCTAGAACGTAGCATGGGTAACAGTGGAAGAGCTGTTCCTAACCCTCTAAATGACACTACATTTACACTTGGAATGAACATTTACGTAATTACATGTCATTACAATAAAGTGTTCTCCTCAGCTTGAATTGACAGAAAAATTGAGATGCTTCATGATAATGCAATGAAACTTCCTAAGTACAGTAGTGTTCTTGATCAAGAAGTTAAATAAAAAGGGAACCCCATCATGCTGACATAATGAAATACCCAGATATGGCTTCCTTTATGATAAATGCCATTTTAAGTGTTTTTATAATAGCCTTAACAACCCTGACCTACAGCATGAGCTTACACACAGGATTTAAAGAAAAGTAAATGTTATTCTTGGAAAGGCTTATTTATTAAAGATCGCTTCATGCTTTAGTGAGCGGATTTCTGCTAAATCATTTGATTAAGATAACGTCCTACATAAAAAGCCCACTAATTTAGGTATTTATTGCCATCAAAGGTGGATGAATATCACTTCTGGAGGAAACACTTCCGTATGTGAAAGGAATTCTCAGACGCTGTCTGTTTTTCGATTCTGTTTCCCTGGCAACCACTTAAGTAAATGGAATTTGGTTGTGCAAAGCAGAAGCATTAGAAAAAATGTAAAACATTTTTTTCTGCCCATCTGAAGGTGCACTTCATTTTCTATGATAATGACTAAAATGCAAAAGTACACCATAATTTACTTCTGACATGAAGAAAAATATTTTATTTACCCATTTATTCACAAGTTAACACCAGGTTTATCTTTTTTAGTAATGCTACATTTCCTGATTCTAGTTGGGGATATTTTTATATTTGTAATGTATTCAACAAGGCAGTCAGCAATTATTTGATGCTTTAAGAAACAGTTGTAATCATCACTAAAATATTGAAATACTAAAGTCCAGTGTCAAGGTATCTAATATATCTGGACAACTACTTTAGTAAATTTACTAATAATTATGAAATATTCTGCATAATAAATGGGGGTTGGAGAATTAAAGTTAAGTGTAAATGTGTTCCTTAAGCCTTTATGTTATACATTAACATTATAGTGGCAAAAACTTTTTTTTGAGTTACAAAATTACTATTAATACAGGGAACAGAACATGTACTTTGTACTAAATTAAATTTTAGGTATGTCTTAAAATGTTATATGCCGTTTCATTATTAAGCGACTGTCTAAGAATGTGTTGAGTGCGCTGCTATAGCAATGATGCCCAAAATAAATTTCCACTTTATTCATTTTCAGAACTGGCTTCCAAGCAAATTCATCTATTTGGGGAAATCTATCTTTCTTAAACAAATTGCTAATGGCATTTCTTTCTTTAGTATCACTTTTACTATTCTGTATGAGGAATTTTCAGTAATCAACTGCCTAAATTTAGCACATACTTCAATTTTTTTTATTTGTACATAACAACCTCATGTGATAAGAGGTGTGTCGCAAAGTGCAATTTTTAAATACATGATCAAGTCCCAGAGCGTACAGGCTTCAAATGGGTGCGGGTGTGCAAATGCAGCTACCACTCCAGAGTTGATGGGTTACTTGGAAGACTGGACATTCACGTGCAAATGCGAACGGGTCATTCACTGTGATTGAGATGGAGTCTAAGAGGTATAAGTTTTGCTCTTTTTCGGATCTCTGTAACCCAGCATGAGTGAGGTACAGTAAAAGCCTTAAGAGATGTACAGTACAGGCCAAAAGTTTGGACACACCTCCTCATTCAATGTGTTTTCTTTATTTTCATGACCATTTACAGCACTCCATCACTCTCCTTCTTGGTCAAATAGCCCTTACACAGCCTGGAGGTGTGTTTGGTTTCATTGTCCTGTTGAAAAATAAATGATCGTCCAACTAACCTGACTTCTGCACAACACAACTGCTGGTCCCAACCCCATTAATAAAGCAAGAAATTCCACTAAATAACCCTGATAAGGCACACCTGTGAAGTGAAAACCATTTCAGGTGACTAACTGTTGAAGTTCATCGGGAGAATGTCAAGAGTGTGCAAAGCAGTAATCAGAGCAAACGGTGGCTATTTTGAAGAAACTAGAAGATAAAACACGTTTTCAGTTATTTCACCTTTTTTTGTTAAGTACATAACTCCACATGTGTTCATTCATAGTTTTGATGCCTTCAGTGAGAATCTACCAATGTAAATGGTCATGAAAATAAAGAAAACACATTGAATGAGGAGGTGTGTCCAAACTTTTGGCCTGTACTGTATGTCTTGCTTTCTTGTACCATGATATTGTGGGAGACACACTGCTCACTATGTCTCAATCCATTATGCAAAAAGTGAGTACAAAAAAGTGAAAGTAAGGGAGGAATAAGTCACCCTTTATCTTTTGCCAATAGATTCTGTGGTGAGTAACACAGAGCGAGCGTAAAGAGGACTACACTTGCACCACATAAGGAAAAAGCCTGCCGCTGTGCCAATCAACACAAATTAAACTTACTTAAAGTCAACTTTATGAAAATTTCGGCTCACCTGTATGTGTGTGCACACACACATTTTTTTCATATACACATCTCTGTGGTCTTCAGCAGGTGGGTCTATAATTTCTTACTCTAATGGGTTTAATTTGCTATAACCCAACATGCCTTCTTTTAAAACTTTCCCAGGATCTATGTCACTACTTGGCCCTCTGACACACAGCAGAAAATATGGCTCTTTTTTATTGTGTGTTTACAGTATGTCTCTCTATAGATCTATAGATAGAAATAAGATGCCAGTGATATTCAAGTTGTGATTTTAAGATATGGTAAAGAAATTTGAGTACAGTATGTCGATAGATAGATAGATAGATAGATAGATAGATAGATAGATAGATAGATAGATAGATAGAAATAGGACATCAATGATATTCAAGTTGTAATGTTCAAGATATGGTGAAGAAATTTGAGCAAAATGGGCAAGTTAAAGACAGAAACTGCTATCTGCATGAAAAACATTTAAGGTCACACCCTGGTGCCTAACTCTGGCACCAAAGTAAACACTTTGTGTGAAGAAGCCCTAAAAAGAATGCTCTTGTAGGGTGTGTTACAGATGTGGACTTGACCCGGACACAGACAGGCGGACATGTTGTTCTTCAACCACCACACGTGTTTATTTACAATATTTACAATAATAGATTGGTCACTCAGACCCAATTCAATGTGCACAAGCCCCAACTGTCAGTCCTGGCTTCACAATGCCTTCTTCTCGGGCCGCCTCCACACCTCTCTCATGCCTTGTCCTTCTTCCACCCGACTCTAGCTCTGAATGAAGGGAGACGGCCCCTTTTATATCCTCCTGGATGAGCTCCAGGTGATTCCCGGCATTCCCTCGATGGCCACGCCCCAGCGTGGCGGAAGTGCCGGATGTTCTCCCGGCAGCTCTCCGGGTGTCCACTTAAATCTTCCCCCCAGCACTTCCTGGTGTGGCGGAAGTGCTGAGGTCACAAGTCCCCAAGGCATTGGGGCGCCTCCTGGCAGTGACCACGGGCCCCTACAGGGTGGGGCTTCCATGCCCTGAACCCGTGGCCCCCAAAGCAACCAGGAAGGCGGCCCCCACGTGATCCCAGATGGGCGCACGCCCACTTCCGGTCCTCCAAGGCGTCCCGGCCGGGTTGTGGCCCCTGGCATCCTCGACACAGCTAAGAAACCATTCTTGTGGAAACTCAACAAGCAGAAAAGACTGCAATATGTGAAAGACCATAAAGCACAAAACAACTGGTCTCATAAAGTCTTACAGACTAATGATAACATACTTGATATATTTGGTTAATCAATACGTCAGGCTGTTAGAAAAAGAGTTGACTATGACAACATTCTGTTTATATACATGCACAGGGTTAAAGTGAATAACCCAATTAAGCCAGAAACCTGGTTTCTATATAATCTGTGTTTACGTGCAAGTATTCTTCTGGAGTTTCCCTTTGGCAAAACCAAGCTAAACATCATCATCATTATCATCAGTCACTGTGAATCAGAAAACAAGAGTAACACCTGTGATATATTTTATTATGTTTTATAAATATGTTTAATCAAATTGACATATTATTGATAGATTTCTGAAATAGGTGTACACTCTTTTCTGTTAATCTGTGCAACTGAGCCGTGCAAAGGACCCAAAACGTGTGCTTCTTATCTTACACTTAGTGCTGCTGGAATAGTAATAACTTTAATAAAATAAGTATTGAGTTAGAATACTTGTTATTTAAAAAGTAATTGGACTACATAACACACATTACTTTTAAAATATTACCCAACAGCTCTCACGATTGTGTTGCCGAGTTTAGCATTTTACGTTCAGTTATTACGACAAATGTAGTAATTTCTGAAATATTGAGGCAGATTATTTCAGCCAGGAGAAGGCTGAATAATAAAAAAGACTATGTACAACATCTTCCGAAACCCACCTTATTAACACCCCCCATATTCACTAGCTATATACTGCCTTTGATTCCTGTAGGTCTAATCATTTTACTCTCATGATGACACCTGGTAGTCTGTCAAAAGCTCAGGAATAAAAACCTATTTTAAGATACGCAATTCATTTTCTCCATTTGTGGATCTCTAGCTACAAATATGCAAACTGTATTATAGACCTTTGCTATATAGATCTCTCTATATATAAAATCCAATGTTTGTCTGTCTGTCTGCTTTTCATGAAAGAACTACTTAACGGATTTAGATCTTTTTTTTTTTTCTATAATTTGCTTGAACATTCTTGTAGATTTTGTGACTTTTCTCATTGTGCTATGTATCATAGTTTGCTTGCAGTACCAATTTATTTGCGTGAAATCGAGAGACATGCAGTGGGCCAAGAGGAAGGAGTAGGGCCCTCCTCCCTCACGCGCCAGCCTCGGGGCGTGTTCCTTACTTCTGCTTAGTTAGTGAATGAGAGAATAACTTAATGGATTTAGATCGGGTTTTTTTTCTGTAATTTGCTTGAACATTCTGTTTGATTTTGTGACTTCTCTCATCATGCTAAGAATCTTAGTTCTCTTGCAGAAGTGATATATTCCTGCTAATCCGAGACAGAGGCTGCAGGCAGAGGGGAGGGGAAAGCGTGACGTCAGGAGCAGTGAGGCATGGCTAGTATATATACTGTATTTATATTTATTTTCTTAGGTCTGAATCAAAATATGATTATTTTGGGTGGTTACCTACCAGGTAATACTTGTGGTTGGTCGGCCAGTTGGCAAACGTCCACCACGTCCTCTCAAGTGTGAGAAGGCGATCATAGATATGTTTTACAATATCTGCCAAATAATAAAAAGAGTACACAACACATGCTTTTCCTTTCGCAACCCCGGACATCAATGCCTGAGGCGAAGCCTATGATGTTGTGCCACGGAAACTGGTTCACTTATATGAGATAGTGAAGATTGAAGTATTACATTCTTTTTCTGATTACCACCCAAATAATCAGACTGTGACTCAGACCTAAGAAACATATACATATTTATTGTAAGTGCCCAAGAGAATGGTGGGGCATCCCACACAGGACGAAGGTTAATTTCTTGCCTGGTCAAGAAGCCATAATGGAAGGATGGCCCGGTTACAGATAATACCTGGCCAGGACACCCTGTAATACACATCCTGGCTGGTATGCCGAAAGGACTCATGGATTGAGTGCTGGAATTCAGGAGCAGTTTATCCCCCAAATAAATTGTTGGCAGTGTTTCTTGCCAATTGTCCCAGTTTGGACATCTACAGGGCTGCATGGGAATTGGAGTCTGGATGTGCAGCCCTGTCGGGGTCCTTGGGGAACAATAGAAGGTGCTGCCAGGGAAGGTCATTCCCAGTTTCCAGATGACCCAGAAGCACTTCCAACAAACAATGACGTGCCACTGGAAGTGCTTCTGGGTCCAGATTAAAAGGAGCCCACCGCCATACCACAAGGAGTCAGAGATAGGAGGCAGCAGGCAACACTCATGGAAAGAGAGAGAGAGACAAAAAAAAAGCTAAATAAGAGTGACTATTCAAAAGTCAGTATTTGTCTATTCATTGAAATCAGAGTTGTGTTGTGTCTTGTATGTCTGGGGGGCTCAAAGGCACCCCCCAACTATTCACTATATAGAGGAGAACAGCCATCCCGGAGGGAGGATAGTTTCTTCCCTGGATGAGAGGCCAGGGTCGAATGACAAATGGAGTGGCTGGCATTATATAATGGGTGGACTGAGAAAAGCTAAGGATTTGGAGTGGTTCCATTCCCCATATGTTTGGTGACTGGTCCTCTTATGGGAACCCAGCTGGGATGCCTAAAGGATGCTTGGAAGATGCAATCTGGAAGTGCAGCCCTGTCAGAGGAGGACCTTCCTACTTTTTCCATGCCCCGTAAGTGCTTCCAGGAAGCTACAGCATGACACCGGAAGTATTCCCGGGTTTGGCTTAAAAAGGAGCCTGTTGCCACACATGGATGGGTCAAAGTCAGAATGCAGTGGGCAACACTCAGTAGAAGAGATAAGGAGAAAGGATTGGTGGAAAGAGGTTTGTAAAGGGTGCTTGATGTCAATAAATACCCGCTATATTATTCATATAAGGTCTGGTGTTAAATTGTGCCTTGGGTTTGGGTCTTTCTGGCACCTCCTGGTTAATTAAATAAACACACAAACACACTGTGGTGACTGGCCCGGACACAGACAGGCAGACATCGTGGTTACACCCAACACACGTTTATTAACAGTCCTATTATTTACAACGTGCCACACAACCCCAAAGTCCCCCAAACGTCCTGGCCAACACACACTGCCTTCTCACTCTTCAGGCCGCCTCCTTGCCTCCTCCAAGACCTTGTCCTTCTTCTCTCCTGACTCCCTCCATTGTATGAAGGAGGTGGCCCCTTTTATATTCCCCCAGATGTGCTCCAGGTGTGTCCCGGCAATCTTCCACTGACACGCCCCAATGTGGTGGAAGAGCCAGCTGCATCCCCAGAAGCACTCCGGGTGTCGCTGCTCCTCTTTCCCCCAGCACTTCCGGGTGTGGTGGAAGTACTGAAGTCCAGGGCTCCAAAGGCACAGGGGCGCCACTTGGCGGTGACCATGGGCCCCTACAGGGTTGAGCTTCAAAGCTCTGTACCCGTGACCCCCAAAGGTACCAGGGTGGTCGTCCCCACATGGTCTGGGGAAGGCGTGAGCCCTCCTCCGGTCCTCCTGGGCGTCCCGGCCGGGTTGCCCCCCCCAGCCATCTCCGGCAACACATACACTGTACACACATACTCTCCTAGAAAAAGTAATAATTATTAGTATACAAAATGGACAGGCTCTGAAATTTACTCTCCCTATGCTATATGATACTTAAATGATACCAAAACATTATACCACCTGCACTTCAGAATACGTAATCCACCTGAAGCTAAGCATATTTGGGTCTGGTCAGTACTTGGATGGGAGACCATCTAGGAAAATCTTGGGTTGCTGCTGAAGAGGTGTTGGTAAAGCCATCAAGGTTCATTTATCCTGTGGTCTGTGAGTAGATCTCAATGCCCTGATGTCCTCTGTTGGGGACCATGGGTTTAGCAAGGGAGTGCTGTAGGGAGATGCGCTCCCCAATTTATGGGAATTCCATGGCACTCAACTGAGGAAAGAGAAACCTGTATATTTGTGCGTTTTTGTTACTTTGTGGAGCAATTGGTGAATAAACTATCCATTATTTGAACTCGGGACTCTTGGTGTGATTGTGTTTAGGATTTTGGGGTCTGCAGACGCTGCCATTTCCATCACAATGCCTACATTATACTTTAATAACACAGGAATAAAAATAAATGTTAAGTGTTAGCACTTTATCTTTCTTATACATAATAAAAGCTAACAATTAAATTAGGGGCAATAAATTGCCTCAGCAAGTATGTCTGAATGGTCTCTGCTGGTGCGACTAATGACTGCTTAAATAGGTACCAGATTCCTTGAATTATGTCAGGGAAAAATTAAAAAGTAGCGGATGGTTGAATGACAACAGTCTGTTACAGTGATAGACTATACTGAAGTTTCTGACCAATGGGCATTGTTTAGTAAAGAACACTATGTAAGCTACAAAATCAACTACAATGTAGCCTTTTGTATTAAACTGAAATTGCCCTCATCACTGTTCCTTTTCATTGCATAGTGATGCACGCTGTTCTACTGATGTTGGACACTCTGAACACAGCATTACATTGGAAAACATTAATACTTTCTATTCTTAAAATCCAAAGTATATATAATTTTGTTTTGTGCTGTCTTTAAAAAGATAAAAAGGCAGACTTATTACATTTTTGTTGACTCTTTGTAAGTTTCCAATGATCAATTAACTAAATGTGAAGTAACTAGATTACGAGAGTGAATGTTATGTCAAGTCATTTTCCAACCTGCTTAATCAAAGAAAAAGGGTCACGGGGGGTGCTGGAGCCTATCCCAGTTAGCACAGAGCGCAAGGTGGGAACAAACTCTGGACAGGGGGCCAGTCCATCGCAGGGTGAATGAACACAAACATACACTCAGGAATTTGCATTTTCAATCCTAGCACCTGGCTGCTGTTCATGTGGAATTTGCACGCTCTTCCCATATCTGTTGGGTTTATCTTCATGTCCTCCCACTCCTCCTAAGATGTGCTCTTTCTTTGGCTTTAAATGGTAATTTTTAGTATATGTGGATTCAGTTCTACGTAACCCTAAATAGGTTTGTGAATGATATGCAAAGTTACATGTTTTAAAACAATTTATGCACAGGAATGCAAAATGTATTTTTGTTAAAGCAAATAATAAAATCACAAATGTATGATGAATGAAATATGAGTATTAAATTAACTCATGGAACCTAATTATGAAGAACTGATAATGCAGACCTCAGGGGAAAGTTTGTACAAGTAATATTTAATGCGGTTTTCTCCCTATAGAATCCACAAAAAACTGGGCTATAATCTGCACCTTCTACATCCTGCCAATGTCTTCAAAAAAGCAGCACAAAACTTGTAAAACACAGCTGTTCAATGCATGTCTCTATATCGAGTTTAGAGTACTCACATTCTGTCATATTCTTTTCAGGCAAAATAACCATTTCATTAAAAAGAAAAATGTAATAAACTCAATAATAACTCAAGATTGCACAGCTGAGCAGCAATATCTGTCTTTTCTCAGCTCTGTTTTTGTTTCAGTGTAAGCGAACAGATGTGCTAAATCAGCTGGTTTATTTTTATTGTGAAATGATGCTTCAACCACTCATTCTGTAAATCTGGAGAAGTCGCAACGCTAATCAAAATGGGGCTCATTATGTTCATAATGCACTACTGAATAATTTTTGCTTCTCTAACATAGCTGACAATTCCTAAAATACATACTGGGGACATGTTTCTTTTTAAAACTCTTGCACATAATTTGTGTTAACAAGCATTTGTATCGTGCTCTGGACTTTGTGCTCTTTGCCTCAAAAAACAATAGCACTGTGTAGAACTGCAGCATTAACTACCAGGGCAAAATCATTGTAGTGTATTACAGCTTAAAAACGGGAAATAACAAAACACAAAGCTCAGTGCCATGAGCCAAGGTAAGCACAATTATCCTAATAAGTGTCCAAATTAGGTCTGCCTGGAGCTTAAGGTATAATTACCCACAATCCATCCATAAGTGCCAGTGGCTCAGTTAGTCCAAGAATATCAAGGAGCCATCAAAGTACAGGCAGTACTTAAAGGTGGGGACACATACGGCTGGTAGAAAACAGATCCTAACTATCCAATACATTTCTGCCACTAAAAACAGCACAGCTCAAAGATGTCCAAGGACTATAAGAACCACAATGAATAACGTGTTTAACTTCAAATGGACTCAGAAAGAAAATACAACAGCATGTTATATCACAAATCTTTATAAATTGAGGGCTACTATTCAATAAAAGATAACATTTCAGTATTAATAATGTAAATTTATATTAAAATATTAATAAAACATTAAGATATTCAATGATCAAATTCTCTGAATTTGAAAACCGCGTACAATAAAAAAATAAATAAATAAAAATATGAAAAAGGAGAACGGATCCATATGCAGTATTCTAAACTTTGTACACTTGCTATAAAAAACCACACAGCAATAGATACAAACCTACTTGTAGATCTCCCTCATACTGCATGACTGAACACATAATTCACAAGTCCCCAAAATCAAACTCTAGCACAAATCCCAAGATGCATCATCAATTACTGTTTTTCTATTCTTTTATGAAAACATTTTTACACACTAAATGTCACTGATGTTGAGATGTGTATACATGTGGTCAGCACAGAAAAAAATTCTGAAAGTTTAATTGGCTCTTCCAGAATTTAGTTTTCTACTTCCCAGCAACCATTTTCAGAAATATGTTATATATTCTGGAATCCCTGAGTTATCACTCTTCTCAACTAACTTGCAAGGCTCAACTGCTTGACTACTGTATAAGAATTATATAAAATTAATTTCATCTTGTTACTCTACCATGACCTCCTGGTATTCATATTTCCTCCCAAATCTGAGACATGTGCATATTAGATTGATTGTCTGGTGACTCTGCATTATCAAACTATGAGAAAGTGCATCGGAGTATCATGCAATGGACTGGGATTACATTCATGGTTGATTCTATAATTTTCTCTGCAACCCTTATCTTGGTTAAATAAATTCTAAACACTAATGGATAGATCCCTTCAAATATGTGTTCAATTAAGAAAGTAGAGTATTTAAAACATTAGGGCTTACACACTTAACATCAAAATTCAGTATAATGCTTGTGAAGTAAACATTATTTATGCACTGTTAATTGTATTTAAGGAAATTAGTAAGTTTTGAGGATTTCACATCATTAAACTACTATCTGTTATGTCCAAGATAATAACAAGTCACTATCTGAAGGTCTCTGAGATAATAATCCGGAATCTGCTTGAACATTTATTCCTTTAACAACATAAAAACGTTATCTACGCATCATCACAAAATAACAGCTCCTGTGAGTATGATTTTCACTTCTACAAGCATGGATATTTCTGATTGCCCGTGTTACTTCTTTGAAACACTTGTTTTATTTCCTCATCCTCATTTTCATGTACCTGTAACTGACCACTTTCTCTTCAAAAGGTAAACATGAGCCTGCAACACGACTATCCACTATAATAAAGAGTATTGAGGCACATCACGAACATACAATCAGGTATGTTCACTGAAAAAAAACAGATCTTGGCACTGTGCTGGAAAATCAATTAAAAAAATCTCAAAGCAAACACCTACTGCTTAGAATTCATTTCCACTGCATTTAAAATTTACAGTAAACATAAAAAAGCATGAAAAGGAAGGGTAGGTGATGCTGTTGGAAGGTAAGGCAAGGAGTACAGTTTTAATTTAATCGTCTCTGTATCTAACTGTGGCTTTGTGACAGACTATTTTCTGCCTTATTCCCTGTACTGCTGACATAGGTTCTGTCACCAAATATTAAGGACAATTGCTTAAAGGAGATCTGAGGAAGTTATGTTACGGTATGTTGGGTTGAAACCTTGTGCTAGTCAAAAATTATTAAGGATAAAATCATTCAAAACAAAATTGTAATAGCTCAGGAGAGCATCAATATGTCTTTTCACAAATCTGTTTTTGTTATAATGTAGGATTTTGCTTGATGTTTGTGGTGTTCTCCAGGTACTCTGATTTTCCTCCCACATCACTGAGTCATGGGTGTTATGTTAACTGACAGCTTTAAGTGTGACCTGGGCAGATGTGTACTGACGGCCTGTCTAAGGAGGGTTCTTGCCTTGTATCTAATGTTCCTGAAAAGGGTTCACACAACCCTTGAATGTATTACACAGATTTCAAGATATTAACTTATGTATGTAACTACCTCATAATTCTATATTGGAAGAAACAACTGGATATGAACTACATAAGTCTTCTTTGAGGATGCCTCCAATAATGGATTTTGGACAGACTGATTCAAGTAACAGGTCTGATATTTCCACCAACATGCCTTCTTTCTTTCTTTCTTTCTTTCTTTCTGTGGCACAGATCTATTTGGAGAGCCTGCAACTGTTTTTTTGTTGAGTTGGCACATGTTCTATGGTGTCAGTCTCTAGTAGGTGTTTCATCTCATTCAGTAGAGCAAATGCCAATTGATCCCTATTTGTAACGGGTCGTGGATAATGAAATAAAGTGAATGTGGTAATCATCTGACAGGGTTTCAAATATCCACTTGTCAGGTGGTATGAATATCCATTCTTTGGCAGAGTATTGCAGCCTCCCACCACCTTCCACATCTATGCTGTGATTGATGGGGCACTGTGGCATTAGCTTCAGACTGGGCTACTGAAGGATTTGAGGCGGCAACAGGCTGGAAAACTTGATTTTACTACAATGTTTTCTTCCTGGGTGGAAAATATGTGCTTGTTCATGTGAGAAGCAAAAGGTGGTTTAAAATGCTGGTCAAAGTTAAACTATTCATATAAGTTATATGTATAAAAGTTGTGACTTGTCTGCTACCAACAGTTTGAGAATAATAGTCTAGATATAATTTAAGGGGAGGTTACTTAAACGACTCAATAAATAGCAAACAAAGGAAATAGCACCCTTACTACACAAGATATGTTGGCCAACTTTTTTAAATGGTAAGCTGCAGCTGTACATTTACTTGGTTTTGTTGCCAAGTAAAAGTCAAAACTTCATTAACTGGAGAGTTGGCTTAGCATACTGACCCAACAAGAGTTTGGTTGTGGGCTGCCATCTGGTATGTGATTTGTACATTTGTTTGGCATCATGGTAGTTTGTGCTTCAATACAGTTTTTACTTCAGCCATATTATTTTGTCCAGAACTTAATTTGTGGCAAAATTAAGAGGTTGGGCACAGATTTATATAGCTTTTTATTTAGGCTGCTTTTTCATTTAAGTGGCAGCACAGCTTGTATTTAAGTGTTTTACGATGTGCTGTGAACCAGGTGGTCTTAAGGCTACAATCAGTATAATATTCAAAAAAGGATACACTACATGGCTGAAACCTGAAGCATGGAGTAGAATAAAAATACAGGCTACAGAAACAAATAATTTGTTAGGGATTCTTTGGTTAAGCTCAGGACTGGAGATACAGTATGTGTAAGTTCACTATAAGGAAGAAAGGCAGCTAAGTTTGCAAGTGTCACTCAAATAACTAAAACAGTAGATCACTCTTACAGATGGCCTAGAAAAAATAAAGACTTGATGCTTGGTTAATTAAACAATAGGTTTAATTAACAAAAAGAACTGGTTTCTAATCAAAAAACTGGTTGGGGTGAAACTGATTAGAATTTGAGGCCCCGGCTTAGCTGGTCAACTGTTTGCTCACTTCACACCTCATTTCTACTTTGGTGCAGTTTAAGAATAAAAACTGAGCAATTCAGAGATCTGAATCAGAAAAAAACAAGTCAATTAACATGAAGGAATGCTCAAAGGTGTTTGTTGCCTTAAAAAGCTAGGTCCCATCAGAGAAACAGTATGGTCCAGTATGTTCACTTCTGGAACAGTGTACCTGCTGTTGCCTGGAATGGTTTGGCCAACTTGGACACAAGAGAACCCTAGCAAACACTCAATTGCCTGTCTCCTTGTGCCCTGGGGGAATCTGTCTGTTTCTGCTGAGGTCTTACCTGCCTGTCTCTTATATTGAACACTGACAGGGACTACCATGTCCTGAAGGTACCTGTCTTACTAGCCTGTCTAGATGACCCAAGTCGCCCCAGCCAATATCTGTCTGTCTGTCAATCTCCCTCCACTTAATCCTTTATTAAGTTATTTACAGATCATCTGATACTCCTGCTTGTCTACTATTCTGTTTCTTATGAGGCAGTCCATCACATTTCAGAAAAAGGATAACTGAATGTTTCTTGCTAGTCTTGTACAGATTAAGTATAACTCCCTTTAAGTTGCACTCCATAGAGCACGTTATATACTATCATCCTGTTAGCCTTTTTGTTAGTTTGTATAAACTGCCTTGGAATTTGTAAGTCAAATTTTATTTGGTATATTTTCTGTTTACAAAATTGTATATTTAAATACATTAACCTTTAATTCCAAGGTTTGTTGGTGCTGATTCTGCAATAGCATACATTTTCAAAACTGTTGATTTTCTTTATTCTAAGGACACTGTCAAAATGTTTTGTGGACCCGAGCAGATCAACATTACTGAGATTTTCACCTTTCTTTATTTTCAGATATTGTATGATGGACACAGGTCACCATTATTTGCTACTTTTGTATCTCATTATTGTGTGGCTGCTAATTGTGGAAAAAAGAAATAACTAAGCTGTCCTGAGTCTTAAATAGAAAGTCAATTAAAATTAAGGCAAAAGAGAAAATTGGCAGCAAAAACTGGTCACAAATTAAGAAAAGGGTTAGTAATGAAAACCTGCAGCCATAGTAGCACTCCAGGATTGGCGCTAAAAACCCCTGCATAAGAGAAAAAGGAACATTGGCATCACCACAATGAGTCCTAGTCTGGTGTTACTGGAACATTTGGGGAGCTATACAGGTGAGTTAGGGTATGACGTCCTATCAATGTGTGTGGAATAAACAGTAAAGAGAAATAATTAAACAGTAGAACATGTATAGGGGTGAGAGTATAGAGACAGTGGTACAGGATGAGACAGAAAAAAAACAGAAAGAGGTTGGCATACTGTTGTACTTTGGTGAAAAGTGGATGAATCTATCACATACAACAAGACACGGAGGCCCATTAGGATTTTGTTTCCTTCTGTTGATTTTGTACTTTTGTTGCTATACATATTTTTGGTAAATTTTGGCCTCTTTCATATATATACAATATTAAAAGCTAGAAAGAGATTATATGATGAAATGGAAATAAAATGGACGAGTAGGAAAAAAACTGAAGATCTAGACAACACTTACATTTTAAGACACAGAAAATTCTAAAATAATTACCCGTGCAGAAGGCCACTGTTTAAAAAACACCTGACAATTAAATATACTGCTCTTCACTGAGGTGGCTTTTAGTTTTAAAGTCATGCAACATTCAAGTGATTAATGAAAGGATGGACAAGAGCAGAAACAATACTCAGGTATGTTGTGGCGTTTAAACAATGCACAGTTGGTGCTATGGTACCTAAAGTATGCCAAGAAAATATCTCCCACACCATCACACCATTATACCACTACCACCAGCCAGAACCATAGATATAAGGCAGGAAGGATTCATGCTTTCATGTTGTTGTCAATAAATTTTGACCCTACCATCTGAATGTTGCAGCAGAAATCAACACTCATCAGACCAAGCAACGTTTTTCCAATCTTCTATAGTCCAGTTTTCGTGAGCTCATGCAAATTGTAGCCTTGGTTGCCTGTTTTTAGCTGACAGGAGTGGCACCAGGTGTTGTCTCCTGCTGCTGTAGCCCATCTGCTTCAAGGTTCAACGTGTTGTGAATTTAGAGATGGTGTTCTGCAGGCCTTGGTTATAATGAGTTGTTATTTGAGTTACTGTTGCCTTTCTACCAGCTCAAACCAGTCTGTCTATTCTCCTTTGACCTTTGGCATCAACATGGCATTTCTGGCCAGGGAAGTGGGGCTCACTTGATATTTTCCTTTTTCAGATCATTCTCTGTAAACCCTAGAGATGGTTATGTGTGGAAATCCCAGTGGATCATCAGTTTGTGAAATACATGGACCAACAACCATGCCACGTTCAAAGTTACTTAAATCACCTATCTTCCTCATTCTGATGCTGGGTTTGAACTTCAGCAAGTCATCTTGACAATGTCTACATGTCTAAATGCATTGAGTTGCTGCCATGTGGCTGGTTGATTAGATATTTGTGTTAACAAACAGTTGAACAGGTGTACCTAATAAAGTGGTCAGTGACTGTACATACAATGTATACACCTCTTTTCCTTCATTTCTGAATCACTACCACAGGATCAAATATATTGTTATAAACTCTTACTAGCATGTCTCCAACAGACTAATTACAATTTTATAATATAAGCAACAGGAAATAAATAACCACCACACACTAAATATCTCAATACATTAAATATAACATATATTTACCGGTGAATAAAGACATCTGATATGTTCATGTAGTTGTCCCTATTTAATTCATCTTATGACCCAAGAATAAAACTCTCTGAGTCTAGTGGTGCACATGCTACTATCCATGCACCATTTTTAAGGATGTAGAAGAAAGAAAAGTGATTGTGTAGGATAGTAGGAGCACCACACATTGTATTTATTTTACAGAAGACTTCACCACCCTGTGAAATGTAGAGATGAAAAGGTGGGATGTTATATAGCCTGTGAGGACTGATTCCACCATGTACCTAAAGTGGGTGAGCACAGATGGAGATAAACAAGTTTTCCCCAGACATCTGAGGAAATATTGGTGTCGGTCAACTTACTTGATGATAGTGTGTCAAATTTAGGTCTTCAGTGATGGAGACTCCAAAAAATGCAAAACTACTGACCATCCCCAGCGTCCTCTCCTCTGCCGGATGTAGATTGGAATGTAATCTGTGTGCCTTAAGCTGAAGTGCTTGGTTTTCCTCACACTGAGGGATTAGTTGTTGCTCTGACACCACTGTGTGAAAAGGCACATGTCTTTTCTGCAAGCCATCTCATCATTTTTTGTGGTTAGGCCTAACATGCTGATGTGATAGGCAAGTTTAATAATTAAATTGTAGCTGTGTTTGAAAACAGTTTTGCACATCAGAAACCAGATATTTTTCTTCTAGTGACTACCGGATGCAATGCCCTCTCTTAAGTACTGGGAATCCATCTATCGATTTACTAAATCCACTTAGTCCAATTTAGGGTGGCGGGGAGACACAGCCTATGCTAGCAACATTAAGCACAAGGAAGAAAATAACTCCAGACACAATGCCAGCTTGTCACAAGACACATACCAATACTTATACAGTAGTCAGTGAAGTTAAAATTGTTATTTATTTGAAGGAAATTCAAGCTTTTTGGATTACAGAAAAAAAATGAATAGCAGGCAAATAATGTATACAAATAAAAGGTGCTATTCACTACTTTTGCTGCACTAATGCAGAATACCACTGTGATGGACTACCATTGTATCCAAGATTAGTTCCTCCTAAATCTGAACTGAATCAAGTGAGATCAAACATGGATGTGTGAATGGATATCTGTACTGCCCCTCCATTTGAAGGGCAGAACAAATTAACATATAGTAAATTAAAGTTGATCACAGTTCAATATTTGAAAACCTATAATCCAAAGTTTTAATTCTTTTGCTGCAGTCATTTTCAGTTGCGTTTCTTTGATTGGGATTCTGACTGTATAACAATATTATTCACTTTTTCCCTGATGAAATCCTTGGTTGAGTTGGCACAGTTTTTAGACTATTGCCTTATTACACCATTAAGTCTCATTAATGAGTGGAGCTGGTTTACTGAATGCAAGCAAATGAGATGATCCGGTACAAATTTGAAGGTACGGTATTTTGCCATTATAAGATGGGAGATAGCCATGGATGCTGAAGACATAACATTTGACAAAATCAGCAGTATGCTTGCTTTCTCCAAGCTGTCATTACTGTAATGAAATTTTATCTATTGTCATTTGTTTAAAATATTTTTTCATTTTTAGCACATTTTAATCTGGTTATCACATTTCTGGCGATGATATACTGTATACTTGTATCTTGCAGTGAAGACCTTTATAATTCCAATATCAAAAGTCTTTGTAAACTGCAGATTGTTAAACTTTCATTCTACAGTTTGGAGAATGGTGGTGATTGTTAAGTGTTAAAAAGTCTTACTACATATATCAGAAAATGTAAGGTGACATTACATACTGTATCAGCTTCACATTAATATTTTACTTTAAATCCAAATTCCCTGGCACATAAAGTAAAAATGCTGACTTTATATTTATGGATGGCATACACTACATAAATAGCAATATTACTTTTTTAACCGTAATGCTGCTATTATGGTAGGTTACTGAATTCTCCTAAATTGCTAAGTCGCAGGAAATAAACTTATCTATCCATGTACTGAATTTCATTTAACCCAACTTCAAGGGTAAAGTAGGAGATGGGGCTCCCATCTATCACAGGTCAATTCAGATATTTAAAACTAACTTTTACAGTAAGAAGGCTTCTCACTGATTTTTGGTTACTGCATTAACTGATTACAAATGTTTTCCAGTCAGCGCCCACAGATCTTGCCCAAGTGCTATGGTGTGACTTGCGAGCTTCGTCCAGCTCCTTTCACTCACAGGATTAAAGATGCAAGTAAATATAAAAAAAGAGCCAAAGAGGAGAAAGCAAAGTGTGGCCTGCCTTAGTGTTCCACCTCTTGTGCCTGAGGATGTCTCTCTCTTTGTGCTGTAGGTTAAAGATAGCACACCACAAAACAAGTGGTGCATTGGTTGGTCAAAATGTTACATTCGGACTGGGTGTCAGTTAGGGGATTCATTTGGGTTGTCAAAAATGTAAGTATCATGCACAGGGTGTAAGTATTACCAACAAAGACAGATATCTTCCTAAATTCCCCAAATGAGAGTGTGTTGAGTCCCCTCAAGGGATTATGCACCCAGGAGCAGTCAATTAGCACAATCCCCATCACTCCTAATTCAGTGTTTGACAAGGAGAAATGCACACATACACAGAAATACACCAACCACTTCACATACTGCGTATCTGGCACCGTTTGTTAAAATACAGAATATTGCTGAATCGAGAAAAGAATGAACATCTGCTAGCACCTAAATGATTGTCTGTATATGCCGAGTGTTTTAAAAACTAAGATTCTCTTTAATTTATTTACATATAGTAAACCACAGGTGGCACTGATGAAGTTAACAACATGGTTTCATACTCTACAATTTCTTCTTGCATCACACCACCACCGTAGCAGTGAATCCTTCTAAAGTGTAATGAAGCTAATGATGTAGCTTTTTAACTAAGTACGCTGACAGGCTCTGTATCTGCAGAGGCAGCTTGAAACCATGCCCAACTTCTCAGCTTCCCAAGAGGCTTTTCAAAATTCAATAAATAACATCTGTAGGCGATGTTGGGTGCAGACCTAGCAGAGTGCGTCATAACACAGAGCTGGCTGAACAAAGAAACCATGACGACTGCCAGGTTTCCATGGCAACTGCTGCAAGGCCTGGAGAGTATAATAGCACATCAATCACTGTCCAAAAGAACTTCATTATCAGCAAAAATAATCCTTTAGGATCTGTTTAGTGTGCAATTGTCGGGCAACTCACCTCAAAGCCTTGCTCTCTTGCAAAAGTGGCAGCCTCCTGAAATAAAACATAAATGAACAGTTAATTATAGAGCTGAGAGAGAGAGAGAGAGGCAGCAAGAACAAGGAAAAGAATGGAAGAGGAGGAAATCAGACAGTTTATGCATTCAGATATCTCACTTTCCTCAGTCAGATGTCACAGACTGTGCTCCACTTTAGAGATTAAGAAATATAAACTGGTCATGCTTTGTTTACCAGTTAATTAGGATCTCGAATGCCTGCACCTGTTCCAGCGAGTTTGTACACTTTTCCAAAATGCAGGATTCATCTGTAATCTGTGCCACCTGAGGCCACTTCCCTGTCACACCTTTCCACTGAAGAAGACATTAAGCAGAGCTGACCCTAGAGTTACCTCTTACAACCTCCGCAGTTGTAAACACTCACTAATTTGACTGTTGCTTCCTTATCTCACGGAAAAGGTCACTCTCATTGAATAGCTAGCTATTATTAGAAAGTGCAATGTAACATCTCCGTCATAGATTAGCCCTTAAGGTTGCTGGAAATCTCTCTTGTGAGAACTTGCAACTTCAACGTTCACTTCAGCAGTATGTTAAATGCTGCAACATTAAAGGGGGATGATATAGCCACAAATGACTGGACAATGACACATGACTATGTAGTACTTTTCTCCACCAACCTAAATATTTTGTAACTGTTATCCTATTTGTGACCAGTTTAAACTGTAAAATGAAATAAAAGAAGACATAAAACAGTAATGGCAATAAACAGTAGGGTCAACATTATATCCTGCATGAGTCACTGAAAGATAAAGATACACCTTGTCCAAAATTCACTTTACACACACATTTGCATGTATACTCTTGTATTATTATACAGAACACGTGCAGGTCTTATCATTCCCTTTTACTTTATTTAAATTTTTGATTGCTTAATATGTTAAACTCTTTTTGCAGCATTTATTACAAATTAATCACAGTGTCAAGAGTGGTGATGTGTTGCAAGTTGATTAGCACATGCAAGTAAGAATTTCACTGTATTCTGTACATGCAACATAAATAATCCTATAAACTTATAAATGTAAGGTAAGCTGGAGCCAATACTGGTAGCAAAGAGTCAAGTACAGGTTGTCACTTGCATGCCTAACTCCAACATGTCAAATCTACAAAATAAAGAACAATTTTATTTTTTGACTTTCAATATTTTTAATATAGAAAAAGCATAATTTAAAAACAAAAGCTGTTACAATGTGGAAAGATGCTGTCATTTTTAATTTGTAGTTGTTGCTATCTAATGCCTTAAACCTCCATGAGGCACACAGTCCATTATTGGCATCTATTTGCCAACCACACCACAAAGACGTGTTTTTTGGGCTTATTGGTGTCTCTTAACTGGCCTGTTGTGAGTTGAGAGTGCCATGCATTATACTGGCATTTCATCCAGGATTTGATCCTAATAAGTCAAGTTCAAAAAATTAATGCCACCACCATCCTTGAAATTTTGACGTTACACTTTGAGAATACTTCTTTGACAACATAAGCATAAAACTGGTAGTGACCCCAAATATTTAGAATTCAAAAACATGTTTCAGTTTTTTAAAAAAAAAAGTTGCTTCCAGGAGGAATGCTTTCAGATTTTACAATGTGGCAATATGTCCAAACAAAGTAAATATAAAACAAATCATTAGATTTAAAAACACAAATGTCCTGGAGAGAGTGGATGTAAACTTTTTAGGGAGATTAAATTGGAAGTTTACACATTTTCTCCATAATTATAAACAAAAAGCAACATGATAGCAGATGCACTAGCAACCCAGACGGGAGATATGCAGCATTTCAAGGCAAAGGCATAGGAAGTGCACCTGCAAAAAAATAAATTCAAGGTACGCCTGGGTAATCATTCCAATCAATTACAGTACAACCATTAGGAGTGAATAATTAAATAATATTTTAGCAGTTCTTCACTAATTTATTCAATGGGAAATCATCTGTTGGAGTTTCTGCTCGGCTAATTGGCTTGGCCTTTGGGTCATTACAACAGATATACATGCTTTGTTTAAAATAGCAAGATACTTAAATAATGAAGATGTAGCTCATCAAACCTAGTGCGATCTGAAATATATACTGTACACTGAAATGCTACAAAAGGGTGGTATGGTGCTGCAGTGGTTAGAACTGCAGCCTCGCAGCACAGGCACTGTCTGTTTGTAGCTTGCATTTTGTCCACCCACATTTCATAGATATGCAAGTTAATTTAAATGGCAGCTCTCAAAGCCTGATATGACTGACTGCGAGTATGTGCATGACTGTACCCTGCTATTTACTGGCACCCTGCCCTTGTGCCCGATGTTTTTGAGAAAGGCTCTGGTCCCACAGTGCTGAACTGGACTGAGCAGGTTTGATCAATGAACAGATGGTAATGCTAAAGAAATCAGCTGTGAACATGAAGGAGGAAACACTGAACTTTCAAAATGTAGGAGTTCTCCTTTTATCCAGTCTCTCAGTTTGCAGAACCAAATGGGAACAACATATACCTATAAAACACTCTGCCAAAACATTAGCTTTATATTATCATCTTCTGTATATTTCATTGTTTTTTTAGTAGAAAAAGGCACAGCCGACTGAGTAACTATGGCAGATACTGGAGGCTCTCTGTCATTTGTAAGGCTAATATGTTAGGAAGACTGCATATTGACAAATCACATTTTCTTAATGTCAAAGCCATAAATCACAAGCCATTGAAAACCTTATTTACTTGCCACAGGAAAAAAACAAGTTTACTGGAACAAAAAAAAAAACAAAAAAAAAACACTCTAGGAAATTTCAACAATGTGAAATTTAAAATTGGAATGGCAGTGGTGCCTAATTGCCCTAGGTTCAAATGTGGGCCTGGTCACTGCCTTGTGGAGTTTGTCTGGCACTCCACTTCTCCTCCCATGGTTTAGGCTGACTGAGGATTTCAACTTGGCCAGATCTAAGTGTGTGTTTGTGTGTGTGTGTGTGTGTGTGTGTACGTCCATTGGCATGAGCTATGATAGACTGGGACCCTGTCCAGGGTTGATCTCTGCCATCATCCACACTGCTGCCAGGAATAAGATCCAATCTCCTATGAACCTGAATTTAAAGAGTGTAAAAAAAAAATGTATATAGCCACAATCTGGCTTACATGAGTATGAATAGTAAATAATGGGGTTCAAGTCTGGTGCTTGTAGAACAGCATTTACTGTTAGTTTTTGCATCAGAGCATTTTGTTCACAAACAAATTATTATGTTAATCAAAAACAAAAATTTGCAACAATGAAGCTTTTAAAGTTAACTGTCCTAAAAAACAGAAACTGGTATTTTAAATATAATATGACATTTTTAAAGGCATTCAATTGATTTTAGACTCTCTGTGCTTATCCCTGCACTCACAAAGGAGTACCAAACCCTGCATGGGGTGCCAGACCTTCATAGGGCAGACTTTTGCACACAACTGCAATCACCCTCACAAACAGCCAATTTGGAGCTGCCAATTAACCCACCACTCACATGCTGACTAATTATGCAAATGTGTAAAGTAGGCAAACTGAAATTCCACTTGCAGTGCCACTTCTACTTCTAAGCAAGCAGCCACATATGTTCACCTAATGTTGACTTGTAGCAATTAAAGGCAGATTCAGGTTGCAGCATCCCCTCCAAAAAGATGATCTGTACTTGGGCGGAGGAAAGGTTTGTCTTCTTTTTTTTTTTTTATTAAGAAATGTGAGACTGCGGACACACACAGCATAGTTCGCCTGAGCACACAAGCATTACTAATTATTTTTTTTAATTTGGCACATTAGCCTGAGACTAATGTCTTCCATGAAATAATAAACACAGTGAGTCACATGAACCAGTACTAATAAACCCTATGCTAAATAACATTTTATTTTGATTCTCAAGAAAGCTTAGAAAAAGATGTTTAAATACTTAAAATGTGTTAGTGGAAATGTCCTCCAGTGAAACAAATTACACGCGAGAAGCATACAATTAGAAATGATGAATTACAATGGGCGTGAAGACCCAAGGAGGCTATTTGTTTCAGCAACAGCAAAGTAATAAAATAAGCTACAGAAAGACATCAGGAACATAATAAAATATTACTGGACTTCTGGTTTGAAAAGTTAGCCAGGCTCACTATTAAAGTAAGACACACAGATATCTTTAAAATGTTACAAAATGCAAAAAATGCCAAATATACCTCATCATTACTTTATATAATGTCTTCAGCAATAACTTATAACCTTGTAACTGATAGATGAAACCACTCAACTGTGCTGATTTAATTTACATGTATAGTCAAACCAATTACACCATCTAATCTGACTCTTTACGATGGGCAAGTAAGATGTGAGAATGTAATTTTTATTTACTAATCACTGACTCCAAATGTAAAGCTAAGCATGTATAAATATTATTTTTAAACTATATAATACAAACTTAATTACAGATTATATTTCATTCCTTAATTTTCCTCATCTGCTTCCTCTAATCTATCTATCTATCTAAAATGGTGATTCCACTTAGGCTGAGAAAAAAACACAAAATCTATCAAATGGTTTATGAGAAGGCAGAAGCCATGAGCTGAAACCCCATTGCATGTAATACTCAAGCACACACCCATACTAGACCAAATTATCTTTTGCATAGCACTGTTAACCAAGTGCAGGCTCAGGGCAACTGTACATCTATAATGCACAAATAGTAAAGTACAAACTATTCAATATTTATTTGTATAATCCAATAAGTTACATTAAATACCCAGTAAAATACAGTAACTTCAATGACTGACATAAGAAATCAAGAGAAAGTAGGGTGAAATGACACCTTTTATTGGCTAACTAAATAGATTACAAATGCAATCTTTCGAGGGGCTTTAGCTGCCACAAAAACTTGCATTTGTAATCTATTTAGTTAGCCAATAAAAGGTGTCATTTCACCCTACTTTCTCCTGTATCAAAATATGGCTAACACAGTACAACACTCTACTGATAAGAAATCAAGAAATATGAAGTCTGCTAAAATTAAAATTGAGACACAGCCAATTGACAACAATGAAAAGAAAAACAAAAACTCCAGTAAATAGCACTACTTGAGTAAATAAATCCCTGCAGATTCCACAATTAATTATAAAAGACAAGGTCAATAGGCAAAGTCAAACACTATCATAACTGTAATCACCAAGCCCAACTGTACACTCTCCATCCCTGGACATTATACATAAATGAATGGTTGACAGTGTAAGAAGAAGTGGATTAATTTACAGTTTAATCCTAAAGCTTCCATTATCTTTGGTGTCTCATTTACAGATGTCCGTTTACTTAACAAAAATGTCTTTGGGATAACGTAGAATAACCAATAAATAGGAAAAGCCTAAGAGATGCCACACAGGCCGTCCCATGACAGGATTCAAACTCAGTCTGCTGTTGTGAGTAGTAGTAACTACCGTGTTTACCCTGACCACAGACTTAATTTCAGCATTATGAATACATTATTACATAATAAATGTTGACCTCTGTATAATACATATATTGTTGGAAATTTTGAGTCGTATGCTTAGAATGTTTATATTTCTTAATATATGCTGCATCCAAGCACTTGAACAACTCACAGTTACCTCAATTGCTCTTTATGTAGAAGAAGCTGAACCTGCTGAGACTGAACATTTCTGGTTGTGGTTTGGGTAAAGCTTTGGGTGGTAGCTCAATTATTTATATGGGATGATGGGCATTCAGTGTGCTCATTTCCAGCCCAACAACCCCCAGCTCCTTAAACAGTTTTATGTCTGTCACGGTGTGGTGATGGTGGAGTGTTCCAGTGCCTGACTTTCCTTGACCCTGACATGTGACTCATTAGAGGGTATATAGAAAGAGTAGCTCAACAGAAGTTTAATAATTATTGAATTGGAGCAACAAACAGAGCAGGACTGCGTTAAGAAAATGATTATAGTGGCACTACAACATGCAAAAAGCTGGAATGTGAAGTGAGAGGTCTGCAAAGAGATCTGGCAACCACATCAACTTGTTGAAGATGGGTAAAACTGAATAAATAACGGAAAAGTTAAAGCCTAGGTTTCTGCTTTGTTCTTTTTATATTTTCTACAAAATCCACATGATCAGACTCTATCTGACAGAGTATGCAGCACAGGCTCTGGTTTTGTCACGGCTGGACTACTGCAACTCTCTGTTGGCAAAAGCACAGGCATATGTCACCAAGCCGCTGCAGATGATTCAAAATGCAGCCGCACGTCTGGAATTCAACCAGCCAAGGCGGACACATACCACTCCTCTCTTTAGATTGCTGCACTGGCTTTCTGTAGTGGCACATATTAAGTTCAAATCTTCTATGTTTGCCTACTGAGTAGTAAGTAGGTTTGAACCTATATGTATGGAGACACTTGTGATGTCCTATGCTCCTTCTCAACCACTCAGTCCTGCTGATGAATAACATCTGGTGATGCCACTTCTGCATGATATCAGTCCAGACTATTTTCATGTGTAGCTCCTGGCTGGTGGAACAAGCTGCCCCATTTGATGCTCTCACTCCCTCAATGTTTTCAAGAAGACTCTATAGTTTGGTGATTTTCTATTTAATTAATAGCTATTAGGTTGTCTAAATCTGGAAATTGTAACTAGCTTTTATATTGTTTGGAGCTTTTCAATTGTAGAAATCAATTTCGTAGCCTTGTCCTGTAACACTTGCTCCTAAACCGCTCCCTGCTGATGTTACATGATTATGTTGACCTCTTTTGTTAAGCTGCTTTGGATAAACGTGTGCGCTAAGCAAATAAATGTAATGTATATGAGCATGCAGTTATTTCTCTTATTTACCCTCAATGTATCTGAGTTTACTTTACTTAGAATACTTGCACCATTCAACAATAACATTCTGAAGGGGATACTGGCTACATTTCTTTGACTTCTTTGATATTTTTCTAGGAGTGGGGAGATATCACCAAGGCGTCACAAAATAATGTAATATGAAGATTAAGACTACTACTTTATGGTGTTTTAAGAAGGATATCAGTGGAGTGACATCAAGAATAATTACTTGCTAATTCACAGCATCAAGGAGCATGCAAAATCAAACTCAAAGTTATATTCATTTTGAAAAGAGAATTGTTCTGAAGGACAAGCTGTATAGACACACTATTTATTTTAAACACAAATGCTACTCATAATAATAAAAACTGAATGATAATGGAATGCTGACTTCTGTTTTGTCTTGGTGCCAGTGCCATTTTACATCCTAAACCTCAAATCACCTTACCAAGGGAGGCAGTCCTAAATGGCTTTTACTCTTCTATGAAAAGAACTTAGACCATTTAAAATGTGATATATCAGCTCAAACAAAAATGATACATTTATAGTATTTATACTCGCATTTAAGTTCTCCTGCGGATAAGTTGGGGCTTGATTTTACTGTATAATTTCTGGTATTTTGTAATGTCGGTCGTATAAGTCGAATGCGGAAAACTCATGCCAAGTGTCCAAGAGATTATGATATGCTAACACCCACCTCAGAGAGTAAGCATGGAGCACACTGCTTTTTAATTTTATATATAGGGTGGTCCAGATCTAATTATGCAATTTTCATTATGCTATAACTTATTAAGTTTATTACACAGAAAATAACCCGAAAAATCCCGGACCATGGATCTGCATAATTAGATCTGGACCACACTGTATGTATTGTGCCTACATGACTACACAGTAATACCCAAGCTATTCCGAAGCGATGTTTGCACTGTTTTGTGTTTTTTTGTATCTCACACCCCATACACCTTTATAGTAAGAGCTTCACTTGTCTACAATGGAGCGATCGATCAGAAGAAAATATGAAGCTGGTTTTAAATTAAAAGTTGTTGAAGTGGCGAAAAAAATGGTAACTGCACTGCTGCAACAAAATTTGATGTGTCTGAGAAACTGGTGCGAGATTGGAGGAAACAAGAGGATGTAAGAAAAAAAAAAACATGAAACGATGTTGTCAAACAAATTAAAGCCAAAAATGTTGATCGGTTACACAGCAAATTGGTTAAAAGTGTATCAATAGACTATGCTGAAACAGTTGGTGGTGAACATGAAAACATCAGCTTACAACATCCCAAAGAAAATCTAAAACTGTTAACAACTTTCGGTCTTTCAACACACAAATTTTTGTAGAAAGAAGGATGCATCCAAGAAAGGTAATTTACTAAATCTTCCGCGGATAACATTAGACAACAAAGGAGATCTTGATATGCCATTCATATTAAAACGTTAACAGTTTCCTGTTAGAATTGCTTTTGCAAAGAAATTAACAAATTCATCAGCAAACAGAGCCAAACATTCTAAAAAGTCATTTTATTTAATAGAGAGAAAGAAATGAAATTCAATTGTGGGCAGTTATATGTTGTGTTGTCATAATGTCCAAACACAGAATCAAAATTCAATGCGATATTCACAAAAATGTAATTAAAAAAATTTTTACTTTTGGTTTTACAGTAAAAGTGTTTAAGTTTAAAAAGGATTTGCATGCAATTTCAAAGCCAAACAGAACAAAGAAGTATTACTCAACAAATAACTCTAACGTAACATGAAACATAATTTACTTTCAAATTATTATGTTTTACTATTTTTTAATATGGTTAATTACTTGCTGTAATGAAAAATAGTTATTTCTATTATGCATATGTAACAATTCCCATGAAAATAAAAATCTGTTTAAATTGTACATCCACATACCCATACACGAGTGGCAGAACCGTAAAGAGCCTATTGAATAGCGCAGACCCAGGGGTTGCCGAGCGAGGGGGGGAAAGCCCCCTAGAGTGTGTGTGTGTGTGTATATATATATATATATATATATATATATATATATATATATATATATATATATATATATATATATATATATATATATATATACACACACACACACACACACACACACTGTGATGGGTGGCCACGGCCATTACCTGGCTGGGATGCCCACTGGATGGAAGGACCAGGAGAGAGAGTATCCACAGGACACTACCTTCCCAAAGAGCACACTGGGTGCTGGAGTTTGGTATAGCCATGTTGGGTTCTGTGAAGGCTGCCAGGGGGAGCTGCAGAGCCCTACACTGGACTTCCAGCACATTTGGGAGTGATTCCAGGTAACACTGATGACCCACCTGCAGCACTTCCAGGAGCTGAATAAAAGGAGCCACCTCACCCTATTCGGGAGTCAGAGTTGGGAGAAAGAGTAGATTAAGCTCGCCTGTGGAAGAGTTGAGGCGAAGGAAGGAGAGAGAAGAAGAACTGTGTGCTGTATTCCTGGGTTGTACTGTACTGTACCACAGAATGCCTATTTTTCTCTCTTCATATAGCTTCTAAATTAAAGAATACACTTTGATTCAGAGGACATTAAATGATTCTCATTGATTCATTCATATATACATTTTCAAATCATACTAAACTATTTGAAAGCCAATCCTGGCAACATTGAAAGCAAGACAGGAACAAAATTCAGACAGAGAGAAATTCTATCAAGTTTATTGCAATACATCACCTACAAGATCACAATATGCCCCACTGAAGGGGCCATTTGGATGGACATTCTGTTTTAAGAAGTGGATTTAGACAATGATGAAATGAATTAATTTCTCAGGGGCCTGTGGAATTTGGAACATACCCTCTTGTTACCCTTTTAAAAGAAGACTTGATACATAATTAGACTTGATCTTGACGTTAAAGTTATAATTTATCCTCCCTCTGTTCATCCATTTTCAAACTAGCATAAAGCAGTGCAGAACTGCAAGATCTAGAGCTTATCTTGGCAGAACTGGGTATAAGACATGAAAGTACGCAATATGGTGTGCAAAAATAAACATATTAATCAGCAATTTAATTTTAACCCTTTATAACCTGATGTATAAATGACTAATTCAGAAATACTGTATGCTTAAATATTACAGCCCTTTAAAACAGAAATCATCAAGGTTATCAGTATGCATGGACTCAACAATGGACAGGCGCCCTTGCAAGGGTTATTATCAGCCTTCTGCTCAGTACTGCCATGACAGACCAGCCTCTTTGTGGTCATAACTTGTATCAAATGGGTTTGAGAATATTATGTTATAGCATGTTTAAATCCTTATACTACTGACCCTATTTTTTTAAATAACAGAGCTTCTAATTAAAACCATGAAAGTGGTCATTAATTTATTTTCAAGATCTTGCACAAAATGTCAATGTTATCAACTTTAAATACTGAAGATAAAGTAGGGAGCACAAAAATTATGTTTGTGATGAATATAAAGCGGGGGACTGATGAAAATAAAAGGGAAGATGTCCTTAGCTTGATTTACCGACTGTTCAAAAATAACTACCCTCACTGTCACTGTGCCCTTTGGTGATCTGAAGACATTTACAAGATCAAAGAGACTGAAAAACGATCTAAGTGGATGTGGGTGATTTGTGGCACTTGTCTGCTTTCCTTTGACTGAGCTGAATTCAGTGTGGTCAATAAGCAAGGAAAAATGGTAATAGAACAGACTGAACCAATAGGAGCAAATCATTAAAAAGCATGTACAGCACCAATAAGTGGTAAACATTTAAAATATTTTTAATTTAAATGCTGAAAATACATTTTAGGACTGTAACTGAGAACAATGAGTTTTAAGGTAACATGGTGGAAGAGTCTTCTATTAAAGCTGAGTCTCGCTTGACCTGTCTATCATTTGTGTTCTCCAGCTACATTGGAAGAGTGACCTGCTGGTAAATAAGTGGCCCACAAAAGACATCATTCAGACTTTAGGACGATCACAATGAAAGACATGCATAGCAGCATTATTTAGGAGAGTCTTAACATTCAAAATGATCAGAACAGTATCTTCCAGTTTAGAAAACTGACTGCATTATTTTAAATTCAAAATATACATTGTTGTGAATGTCCTTGTGGCTTCTGAATCATGGCGACAGATAAACAGCTCAGATAAGTAATTACACAAATGCTTCACCATGTCACTGTGACATATTTGAAGAACCTGAGGGGTGGGGGGACATCTTAAAAGCCCACACTGGAGGCATGGACATGTTTCAATAAGTTATTCACTTGTAATTCAGCACAGAAGAGAGGTGTAAGACAGGAGAAGCTAGCCAGCAGCAACAACACTTGGGCACTGTAAGTGACCTCTGAAAGGAATTTATGAAACACTGTAAACTAAATTTCTCTGTGGGCTTCTTTGATTTGATATCTGGGAGCCCCAATAGAAGACACTAAGTTCATATGTATAAGAACCAAAAGCTGGAGGACTGCCAGTGAAAATGGTTTATAAAATGTCAAGTGAATAAATATTCTGAATGGTTAATTGCATGGCACATTGTAACCTCTCACAAGACTTTACATAACATGCCACTTACTATATTGTACTTATGTTGTAATTAACTGCCATGTACTTTCGGAGTATTTCAAGTTCACTGTATTGGTATGTATTCATTACTGAGTTTTACTTCAAATCTGACTGCTACTCAAGTTAAACTATAATATGGAACACTTAAGGTGAAGTACTAACTAACTTGTGCTTTGATCTTCACAGATAGAGTTGATAATATTCCATACTTAAATGAAATAAAGCAATGTACAAATGAGTACAGGAATGCATATTAATGTCTATTTTGAATGATTTCATTGAAAAGAGTCACTGATGACCAGGAAAAGTAGAAACATTATTTGTGAAAGCAACAATTTAAGTGTCAATTTAGGAGTGCAGATAAAGAGCAAACAAACAAAAAAAAAAACAGTATTACAATGCAACATGGCTAATTTTGATAAATATTTACTTCCCATTTCCCTTTATTGAAATTCAAGTAAATCATCTGCTATTTTTTAAAACACAGTAAGTGTAAAGCTATCACTGATTATTGTTACCAAATTAAACATTCTGGAAAATACTTTTTAGCAGGATAGAATAACTGTGTTTACTAAACATGAAGAGTCCAAGTATGTTGCCATAATATCACTGTAAAGTAGAGCAAACAGCTTCCTGTGAAACTAAGAAAAAGGAAATTTAAAAAAATAACCACCCATTCATACATCCAATTCCAAACTTGATCATCACATGGCCACAATCTAGTCCAGCAGCACAGGGCATAAGACAGCAAACATACTTGGACTAGAAGCTAGTATGTTGTTGGGCAAAACACAATCATCAGATGAGAACAGATACATCTATGGAGTGTGGGAGGAATCAATCCGTGCCGATTTCAGGTAACACTGCAAACAACAGGGCAAGACTGTGAGCAATGCTGCTACTACACAGCTTGAGGAGGCCAGGTTAAAACCTCTGGTTCACTGGGTTTGTGAACTATGTCTGTTCTTTGAATGTCTACATGAGTTTTCCTCTGGGTTACTTTGCTTTGAACGTGACAGGTTATCTGGCAACTCTGAATTGTACTGATATGAACAGCAAATCTATGGGGTGGAAAATACCATTTCATTGGTGTTAATCCATGTGACAGGAGAAGAAGCTTGGCAAATGTTCAGTATATGCTACCTTATGTGTATATTTATTTCAAAAACAACATTTATCATTAGATTTTCAACAACTCAATGTAATATTGTTACTGAAAATAAATTGTCTGAGGCTTTAACTTGGAAACTTTTTATCAGTCTCTCCAAAAATTAAGTCGAAACATGATGCATTAGGAGTAACATTGTTTGTAGTGCAGTTTAGCAGGTTTTTGTCAACACCAAGACTAGGAAAAAGTAAAAGACACACGAGAGGAATTCTACATGTAATTCCAGATGAATCCCTGGAATCACATCCTGATCTTAACTATATTAGTTATGACAGGTGATGAGAGACCTTAACTAGGAGTATTAAGAGGAAATGCTGCTACAGTATGTTGTTATACAGGGTGGTCCAGATCTAATTATGCAGATCCAGATCGTCTGGATGACTTTGATTTATGCGGTGATGATTCCAGTTCAGCGCAAAGATGATTCTTCATGCCATCAGTTCGCACACTTCTTGACGGTCCGGGATTTTTCAGGTGATTTTCTATGTAATAAACTTAATAAGTTATAGCGTAATGAAAATTGCATAATTAGATCTGGACCACCCTATACTACCATGGCAACACAGACTGGTGATATCTCTTGGGAATTCAAGTGAAGTTCCTGTTGGTGACTGTCATGTGCCATAAGGCGTATTTTTATGCTGGAGTAATATTACTGTGGGTGGGTGCTAGACACACAAAAGTAACATATACTGTACATAAAATGGAGGTTTACAGTATGTTTAAATTATATAACCTAAGATGTCAGTACATGCAGTATGTTATAGTATCTATTTGAATTAAAGAATATAAATGTCAATTTAACAAAAATATACTTATTATTATTACTATATATATATATATATATATATATATATATATATATATATATATATATATAGTATTATACATATATATGTATATTGTAATATATCCTTCCTCTTATGTTAGCTTTCTGTTACTATCTCTTATGTTAACAGGTCGGTTTTGACCCGTGTCTTTAATCAGCCATATTACCCTCAAAACAATTATTTATCATCCAATTTTTTTCCTTACCTCTTGGTTACTTTGTTATGCTTCCTTGTCCATTAAAAGAATGTTTTTAATTTTTTTGCTGTGACCTCATGAGCTTTTATTTTAACAGCATACCTCTCATTTTCAATTTAAAAAAATGATTAAATTAACCTCAAGAGAATTATTTAAATAAATAAAAGGTTGTTATGTTACCTGACTATTATTGAGGGGTATTAGAACACATCTCTTAAATAAATTTGTTATATGTATTTTTTATTATAATATTAATTACTATAGTAACATCTATGGTGTTACGGGTCAAATTTGACCCATATATATTTATTTCAAAGAAAAAGGCAAAAAAGTATTTTGAAAAATAACTTTGAATATAAATGGAAAGCTAAACAAGTAAATCTCAAAATGTGGATTTGCAAGGTCAAACAAACAACGAACAATCAAGCAAATAAAACCAATAGAAATGAGGCACTAGTTCCAAAAAACGTCTTTGTGTGCAAGAACATGCATGTGCATTTAGATGCATGTGTGGCAAAAGTGACACTTTTAGTGTGTTCTTTGCAAATATATTTTTTGCAGTAGAAGCAGAGTACGTTTGTCTTTCTGTCTTTATTGCTAGGGCAGACCTGACACCTCTTTCTTTTAGAATCGGGTGGCCTCAGTGGGGTTGTGGCTGTGGCTGTGTAGGTTGATGTTGAAGCAGTGCTGGCCGAAGAGGATGCTGGCACTGATGCTCTTTGTGTTGCTGATGGTATGGAAGGAGTGCTACGTGAGCTCTGCAGCTGTCTGACCAAGGCTGCAGCGGCTGGGTCCCGGGGCACCAGTTTCCTTCGCTCAATGTGTGCCTTGACAAGGGAACTTCCTAACTCCTCAAGAAACATTCTCTGCTTGTTTTTTGCTAGTTGAGTTCCACCCTAGGTGAATGTGGGTCCACAACACAAATGCATTGTATGCAGACACATCTAGAATGTTATAAAACACAACCATTGGCCATCTCCTGGTCATTCTCTGGCAAGTGTAGGTGGCAGTCAGCTAATTCAGGTTGTCCACTCCACCTTTGTTTTTATTATAGTCCAAGATAATTATGGGCTTTTTGTCACTTGCTGATGACACAGCTGCGTCTTTGTGAAAAGTGGACATAAGTATCACACTCCGGTGTTTTTTTGGACAATATGAAACAACTGTGATGGTGTCTGTAAAAGCAAATTTTGAAGAAAATGGAGCCCTGTCTTTCACCTGCAAAATTTCGGCAGGCAGCTCAGGTTTATTTTTTTTTTACTGTGCCCACCATGGTAAGTTTCCACCAGAGAAGTTCTTGTCCAAGGTCACAGCTGGTAAAAAAATTGTCACATGTGATATTGTGACCCCGCAGTCCAGTAGTCATATCGAGGACTACACGTTTTCCTTGATTTTTCTCAGGAATGCCACTTGCATGTTTGCCTGTGTAAATCTGCAGATTCCATGCATAGCTGGTTTTTGCATCACAGGCTGCCCAAATTTTTATGCCGTATTTCCCAGGCTTACTAGGCATGTACTGCTGGAAAGGGGATTTTCCACGGAAAGGGACAAAACGCTCATCAACTGTTACCTCTGGCCCTGGGTTGTTCATCAGTGGAAGGAGCTGCACCCACCTTTCCCAGACATCCCTGATGGGAGCAAGCTTGTCAGATTTTTCTCTAGTTTGTTTTGTTTGTTCAGGTAATGAGACACACAGGCAAAGAGAGAAGCCCCTCAAAGTGTGTTTATGATTTTTGTTTTGACCCTAACTATTGTTTTATAACCTTGAATTATAACTGGGTCAAAACTGACCCTACCAACACAAAGGTAATCATTTTCACCAGAGCATTTTATAATTTAGTACAATTGGTTTTTTTTGTTTTATTTTAATTAAATACAGATTCCTGACAAAGTCAAAAAGCCTTGATGCAATAAACAAAATTAGGTAGTAGTTTTATGCATTTAAAAAGTAAAACGGGTCGGTGCTGACCCTAACACAAGAGGAAGGTTAAACATATATACAACAGTTCATCTATATTATATCTGTAAAATAGTGCAAAAAACATGAAATGTGCATATATAGCCATCTTTAAGACTTCAAAAGCTAGGCACAACTGAAAACAAAGGGATAATTTAAATTGAATTAGCTGGTCAAGATCAAGTAGGACCCAAAGGCATACTCGGAAAGGCATCCGAAGATCAAAATCCTGCGCCACTGCACAAGAACTCACACATACACACACACACACACATGCAAATATGCCCTTCAGGCTACTGCTGAAGTTTTGGGTCGAGAAATCAGAAGGACTCTTTTATAACAGCCGTAGCCTTTGCAGATAGCTGCTGGCCCGGTTCGTTTTGTTTCATGGTGTTAGTGAATGCAGGTAATTATTGATATGATAATCTGTGTTTACTGGCTTTAGTTCTACATCTGACAGCATGATGCTCAGAGGAGGAGAGATTAAGGAAATAAACAACCTACACTGAGGTTTTAGTGCTCCCCCGAGAATGCACCATTTCCATTCATGCATGACATGCGACAAACAGCAAACCAGGGCTGAAACCACTGCCAGTTCTTGCCTTTTCAAGTGAGTTACATTCACAGCAACATTTTTTTATACACCTTTTGTATTTTCACTTCAACATTATGAAATAAAAAGGAGAGCAAACAAATATATAAAAGTTCCTGGGAATAAAATTTTAAGCATCTGACAATATTAAAATCTATTAGTGTGGAACTTTCATGGCTGTATGGATATGGCGAGACATTTAAAGATTATAGAATTAATATATAAACCACTCTCTTACTAATATACTGAAAAATATCAGACAGCAAGTCTACATCAAACAATTAGATCAATGGGATTGCCAGGCCCTTAAATAACCAATATAATAGTACTAATACTTATGAATGAAACAGTGAATCAAATAATATCCCATATCAACAAAAACCACAAATACCAAAGTAGAACTAGTAATAAGATAAATATAAAAATCAATAGCACACTATAAACAGACTTAAATGTCTTAAGTTAAAGGTACTGGTGCAGGAAGGGAGGCAGAGGTGAATCAAGCCTTTTAAAAGACTGGAGATTCTATAGTAGAGAAGATGTGGATAATTATTCTTCTTTGTCTGACTGCTCCAGTTAGTGGTTGCCACAGTGGAAGATTTGGATAATTAGGGATATATTGGCTAAAAACAGGTAAGGACTAAACAAGTAAAGCTCTTAAAATCTTAAAATTTGGGAATGCTGTGAATAAAGCACACTGTTATGTGTTTTTCATTTTTTAGATGTCAGGTGCATCAGGAAATACTAATATAAATGACAAATGTAGTACACAATTAACTTGGTCATATTAATGCACAACGACTGTGTAGTCTTTGTATTAAAAAGGTTTATTTGCAAAATGTCAAGTATGCTCACTATTTAATTCTTACTATTCTAAGGCATTGCAAAGTAATTTCACTTTATCTAAAGATTCTTTTAGCGTTGGGGCTCCTACTACTTGAAATTGTTTTCTTAGGCCTCTCTGAAAGGGTCCATCAGCAACCTTCATTAATAATGAAATTGTACATAAAAATACTTTTTCACCCTTTGGATTGTCTCTGCTTATGTTTGTTTTACTTGTTTTTGTTTGTTTATTTCCTAACTGAATGTTTATTTATTTATTTATTAATTCGTTTTTTTAAACTTATACTTACTGAAGAATACTATACAATTTATGCACTTTTCTTGTTTTACCATATGTGGTTCTATCTAGATTTCATATATCTATGCCTTACCATCTGCTTTAATAACCATGTACTGTTTTTTGTTATGTTGCTAACTTAGGAAATGGGAATAAAACTGTACAGAGGCTAAGGAACCAGGAGAAAGGAGTACATCAAGTGAGCCTATTTATGTTTTCTATTAAATAAAATTAAGTTCTGCATTTTAACACACTTCTGTATTTTAATATATTCTTGTTTATCATACTGCTTAAAAATGGCAAACTGCTTAATGGTCAGACATGCAATCAAGAATTTCACAGAGCTCTGAACACGTGACTACTAAGACTACATACCACTTCAGGATCGTATGCTCAGTAGAAAACTAATATAATTTAAAACAATCAAACCTCACTATCATCATCATCATTTTCGCTCCACTTATCCTGATGAGGATCATAGAAGCAACTCACAAATGGGCTGACCAGGCTATTCTAACATAAGCATTTTTTTCCACCTAATGTGATATTTCAAAATACTTCTAGGCCAGCTGAGAGATATATTCCATCAAGTGTGTCTTGGGTCTGTGTCCAGATTTTCTCCTAAGGACAGTACTTTCTACACATCAATGTTTGAGGCGGGCTGGAGTTTATTTATTGCGCTATAAAATTAATTCATATAGATTAGATTCTGTTCCAAAAAACAGGTCAGACATTTTAGATATTACAAGATAAGGAGAGGACGCAGCTGTATAAATATAGCTGTGGTACACAAAATCCAAAAAACAAAGGCAATCATATTACCTGAATACATGTAAAAGAACATACTTGAAATGTGTGCAAATAATTCACTGTCTGTAATTTATGGGGCAAAATGGTAATGTCATGGTATAAGTGATGACTTTATCACATCTGTATTCTCTTCATACATCTGTGTGGCTTATACTCCCACATCTCACAGACAGGTGTGTGCTAGCTTAACTAACAATTCCAGACTGGTCTAATGGTGAGTGACTGTGCCCTGTGATGGGCTGCCAAAGTTTCAAAGTTTGAGCCTAGTGTTGCTAAACTAAACAGCACCACCCCTATAACCCTGAACTGGATAAGTTTGTCAAAAAATTGCTGGGTGGATAATATACAAGATACAAAAAAGAAAACCAATAGAATACTACAATTTCAAAGTGATTAAATAAAATTCTGACAGAAAAATAAACTTTTTCAAGTTGGCAATTAACCTAATGAACTCTTTTAAGAGCATTTACATAACTACTTTCATCAAAAAGCAGAGAAAATGTCTCATGTTTTAAATGGTAAACATATTTTTTCTTTTTCTTTCTTATTTTCAAGAAAAGACATGGGCACTGGCATTTCCGTGTGCCACTTCTAAACTGGTTAAAGTGCTCCAGGCTCGTGTTTCTTTATCAGCTGAGTAACGTGATTGGGTTGCCTGGCAACTCAAAAGCAGTGTCTAAACATTCATAATGGTAGCCACCTCACCTCGGGAATTAGCAGCTCTCACACATCTTACCCAGACATCTGAAAGCACAACTTTCAGCTGTGATGCACAAACTGTGTATACATTTTCTATGATATTTTCACACTTTTGAAAAATAACAAGAACAACCCTGGCAATGCTAACTAAGAAATGTGTCAACAAGGAAATATGACTTGATCTTTAGTACTGCAAGGATAAAAAGATTATATAAATATCTAAACTTGGAAGTCAGCCAATGCTTGTAATGCTTCAAGGGGGAGGGGAAGGGGAAAAAAAGACTCACATGATGGTAAATGTAATACAAGATGGTAATCTTAGGCCTTATCATAACCATAGGGTTCAAAACTAACCATCTTAAGTATTTTAAACACATTTTGTCCAAAGTGGGGCAAAGGAAGTATCTGTGGAACTGCTGGTCTGGAAATAAGAATATCAGCTTTACAGTTACCTAGACATTCAGTACCAAGGATAACGAGTACAGAAAGCTGGACTGTGTAGAAAGAAGAATAATGTATAGTGTAGTTGTTTGTGATGCTGCTTCATGATCATCCAAAATCTTAAGATGTTTGTGCATAGTTAACTTTAAACTCTAGTTGTTTTGGGATGAGTGTAGGTGGCTTCGTGTCCTAACCAGGGTCTGTTCTGGCCTTGCACCTGCTGTTGCCAGGACAAGTATGGGCTCCGTCTCTCCATAACCACATACTGGAAAAAGCAGGTAAGGCAGCCTCTGTGGTGCCACCTCTCATAATACATTATGCACAATCCATGCAACTGAATTGGCTGGTAATGGATGTAATATTACTATACAATTCATTAATCATTTCATTAAACACAACTTTGGTTCTATCTAGAAACACTGCAGATAAATAAAAAAAATATATATAAATACAGCAATACTGTAAGCTGTTAAATTCAACTTTAATGCATGATTAAAATCTGGTTACTAATACCTATAAACTGTTTTGGATGGGAAGGATAGGTAGGAGAGAAAGAAAATATGTGAAAAAGTGATTAACTCAAATATATAGTAATATACAGTAATTGTACCAAGTGACATCTTAAGAAGCTGTTTACTTTTTCTCCAGATGAATACTAAATTAATACAAAATAAAAGACAATTTTCTAGTCATCAAAAAAGACAAACAGGTGAATTTAACAAATGCAGAATATATATATATATATATATATATATATATATATATATATATATATATATAATGTATAAAGTGTACTGGCCACTAAGCTCAGACCTAGTGCAGAGCTTAATTTTAAAGATGCCATGACTCACTGTATTCATTCACTCATTCATTCATTTATAAGTCTAAAGATTATAAAATAACATTAGCAAATCTGTTCACTCCATTGAGTGTTGTGTAAGACTGTAAGTCTTTGTCAAAAGCACCAACTGTAGATGGGATGTTAGTCCATCAAAGATGCCACACATGGACACACTTACACTGAATCAGGGTCAGATTATAATCACCAATTAACCCAACATGCAAACTATTAGGACGTGGGATGAAAAAAGTAGCATCCTCAGGAAAACTCACACAGACATGGAGAGAATTGGCAAATGCCACCCATACAATGAAACTTGGAAGAATGTGAGTACTGAATGCTGGACATGGGAGAAAGTAATATCAAATACTGAACCACCATAACAGAAGAGCTTCAAGGTACAAATCAAAAATATATCAGACACCTTAATAAATAAAGAATACAAAATTCAAGTTACATTATTTAACACTTGCCCCTTGCATAATCCATTTATTTAACAAGCAAATAACTGAAAGATTATTTTCTTTCATTTATGTTTTTCAACACCTTTACTAATCAGCTTCGAGACAATCGTTAAATAAAAAAAACACCTTGGATGTGTTACTAAGTGCAAAAATACACAGCAATTAAATATAAGGCTGCTCATTGAGGAAAATACATTTTATTAAAGCAGAAATACTTAATTAACAATTTATCTTTGCAGATTGACATTATAATATTAGATAAATGACTATAGTATCATGTTTAGTTGTATTTTAATGAACAAATGTGCATGTAAAGGTGGTTATGATTGGGAAACTAACCAAATTAAGCAACACATTTTTGTTGGTACGATGAAACAAAGTGTAATGCTTGGTGCCAAGTCTCTTAACATCCATCCACCTTCTGAATGGTGAAGACAAATTTTAAAAAGCTTCAATTTCTATTAAAAATTAGTAGCTCCCTACAACTATCACCTACTAAACATCTCTGCTAAAGAGTTACATTATTAGTTAAGAGTAATTTCTTAAAACCATAATTTATTTTAATAATCTTACAGGAAATTGGAACAGGGACTCCCACTGATAGCTAAACTTCAGAATCAAAAGGAACAATAAATATTCAATGCTGATTGTGAAACAGTGGACTAGCTACTTGGGACTGCAAATATCTGAGAAGTCCAGGAAATCTGATGATGTTCCCTATGTTTTTTGCAGCAGGTACTTCAAATATGAGTCATTTTGTGTTTGCTGCTGTACCACTCTGCCCTTCTGCTTGTGGAGTGGCAATCGTGTTTCCATACTTACGCTTAGTTCAAGTTTGTTCTATGTGGGCCAAGAGTGCAATTTTTCTCTTCCCCAATTAATGATATTTGGGAGAATCAAATCAAAAGACAGCTGAGGCCTGAAAAGTACACATTCTGGAATGGCAAGGGTTGCATCTGTGCTGTTTGCAGATGATACTGTTGTCTTGGTCTTTATTAGAGCATAATCTCAAGTCTGCCCTGTAATAGTTAACATCTGACTATAATTCAACAGTATTAGAATTAGCACCTCAAAAACTCCTGATATAATCCAGTCCAGGCAAAAGGAAGTATTGTTCTCTTAAGGTAATGGATGAGCAGTTGCCATTAGTGGACTGGACCATGTACTTTGACAGGGTCATGCATAAGAGTGAAGGAGGGTATGATCATGAAACTGAATAACAAAATGTTCTAGCAGCAGTAATCTGATAAATATTGTACCGGACTATGTGGGTGAAGATGGAACTAAATACTCTAGCAAAACTTTTGATTTACTAGTCTTTCTAAATCTTATCCTCAAAAAGGGTCAGAGGGTCTGGGTAGTAACAGGAAGAAAAAGATTGTGATAATACATGTCCAAAAAGATGGTTGCTGTGAAGAATTACTGGGCTCACACAAAGTGGTAGGATTAGAAGTTTTGCAATTTTTTTTGTGGGGGTTGGGGTGGTATTTAGGATTAGAAGCACTAGGCGAGAAGATCCAGATGACATGGATTAGGCAGAAATTTAAGATGTCCTGTAGGAGCCTCCCTTGAGAGTAGTACAAGGCACGGCCCACTAGGATACTTTCTCAAGAGGAACTGGAAGAAGTTAATAAGGACCTGGTCTGACAACTTCAGCATGTTTCCACTGTGACCATTACAGAAAAAGTGGACTGCAACTTAAGTGATGTGAATTTTGTAACTAAAGGCTACAATGAATTTATAAAGCTCTGTTGATATTCATCATCATAAAAATGGATAGGTGGATACCACTCAGGACATCTATAATATTATCAAAACATACACATTTCCTAAATATCTGAAGGTTTATATTATATGAGAGATATTAAAAAGTAAAACAATTATGTTTTTTTTTAAGGAAATATTACTGTTATTGACCTAATCTTCTTTGTTTGTCATAAATGCTTTTAGCATTTTACAACAAGCTTAATTTTCATTGACCAATAATATTCATAGTTTCCAATTTGGTTTGAGAGCTGGATCAGTAATTAACCCATTTCAATACTTTTTAGCCCATTTATAGACTACCTTTAACAAATACATTTTTGACACATTCTTCTAACATACAACTGTAAATATGAAGACTTCAGACCTTCTCTGAAGAAAACTATTGGTTTGAAATGCAAATCAATAACAGAGTGGACATGATTAAAGTATGTCTCATATATAGTGGAAAATAAGTACTTCAAGAATTAATTTTGAGTTTAGGTGGGTAAACCACAGTTAACTCCGAGCTTTGATTTTATCTCTTCACCTATTTCCAAAACCTACTTAATTTAAGTTCAAGGTAGAAGGAAGCTATGGTCTATGCCAGCAACATCAGGCACAAGGCAGAGCCCAACCCCGGCTAGTGCACCTTTGCAACTTTTTAAAGCGTAATCCAAAAACGCAGTGTGACATATCTAATATGCACAAAATGAGTAGCTTTGGAACACTGGATAGAAAGAAGTGGGTCAAAGCAATAAATGCCAAATAAAAAATAAATAAAGCAGAAAATTTTAGGCTAGTACAAAAAAGCAATAAACAGAAATAAAATGCACAGTGTTATAAGACAATGATTAAATAGCACATTTTGGGACATACTGTTCTATTGTTAGGATCTGGACAGAGGGTAACAATGTTGGTATAAGTGAAATGCCTCCTTGAACAGATAGGTTTTAAGTTGCCTTCTAGAAGTGAATTGAGTTAGCAGATCTTTTAAATTTAGGGTAGTCATTTTGCTGTCTGGGTGCAAGTGAGCAGAGGGCTTTGTCAACTCTGAATTGAACACAGGCCAGTTTGAGGCATGACAAGACTGCCAGAATCAGCAAGCTCGCATGGATAAATGTTACATTACTGATGCAGTCTGGTACACAGCTTTATAGGCTCACAAAAGTATTTTTATTTCAGTCCTAAAAGACACAGTAAGCCAGTCATGATTGAACCAAACAGGAGTTATGTGCTGACTGCTATGGGGTTGAGTAAGGACTCTTGCAGCAGCATTTTGAACCAGCTGGAGCTGAGATAATAAATACATAAGAAAAGGCATGTGTGAGTAGAGAGTTACTGAAGTTAGTCTGGGATATGGTGAAAACATGGACTATCTTCTCTGTAGGAACTACAGGACATTGGATATATTGTAGATGAGGAAGTAAGAAAGATTCTTTATAAGATTTATTTCACTTGAATAAAAAATGATTTACAGTGTTTCATCAATAACAATTAACACTTATATGAGGTTATAAAAATATTGGAGATTGTTAGATAAATGAAAGATTCTGGAAAAAGTAAATTAAATAATAATACTTATGTTGAACAATCATTATTTTCTATGCCAATTATCACAGCCTAATTTGAGTTTTTTTTTGTTCATCACACTAATTACTTATACATAATTAGTGCTGTTACTCTGTGCTGATTTCCAATTTCAAAAAGAGATGTGGTTAACCAAACCAATGAAATTTGATACAAGGTGCATTTTCTGGGTTCCGTTAAAAGTTGTATGTGGATCTATAATTATTTATAGAGCTGCTTCCTGGGACCAATCTGTTTCATAAATTCTGGAATTATATCCCAAACCCAACTGCACATTTAGCTCCTTCAGGGCAAAGGCACGTGAATCGATGTGAAATTTAAAATGATCTATATCATTTATGCATACAAGTACAACTGTTGGTGTAAATTTGTCTATAATGCACAATCACTGTTAAAAGTTGAAAGCCCTTCTAAAAATAAGTGTGCAATTAAAATCCCCAATGTTTGATGACGTGCTTGTAGAAATATTCTTGTTATGGAAAAAAAGCTGTTGGATCTGAAATTTTATGGATTGTCTCAGCTGTGACGGCTTTCAATGATTCAAACCACAGTCAAAGGACAGTACAACCACACCTACCAATTGAACACCAGTTGGTAATGTGTTATAGACTGATGTTGCCAAATGACTTGGATTTGAAGGTCAGAATGGATATGGCGCTGTTCTATCTACAATGTTCTATTATGGACAATATGCTATAAATCAAGCAGACAAAGCAGGGTTAAGTAATATTTTTCTTACAAAATAAGTCAAATATATGATTTCTCTTTTCTGCACAAATAAACATGTGGTTTCAGTTAATCACACATCAAATAAACAAATCAGAAACTGATCAGATCATGTAATTATTGTCCCAAGACTGTCGCAAACAATTTTTCCATCATAATGTCCTGATCAATTTTGTTTTAGGGAAGATTTATTAATTTAGTCAGTCACTAATTCTATCGTTTTCACTGGCTAACAAGTATCAGCTGTATATTGCATAATTAATCCAAGAAATTAGTCAGTTTGAAAAAACAACTATAAACTGTGATCACTGGAACAAAACTAACCCAAGATTTGTTAAAATGTCATGCAAACAAAAGGATAAAAGAAATTGATTATTTATTATGGATATCTTAGGTGTTTAACTGAATTAACACTATGATTTATCTAAGCATACGAAATTGCATTTTTACAGCCTGATTGTATGTGTAGGCTTCAAAGGTGAGGCTCAGAAGGCTCTTCTGAAATAACAAGCAACAGAAAAACTAGTAGCTTGAATAGAATTGGGAAGCAACTGCAATGAGGCACCAACAGTGTCTGTAGTATGGTTATGTGTGTCCTATACAGTGCATCCGGAAAGTATTCACAGCGCATCACTTTTTCCACATTTTGTTATGTTACAGTCTTATTCCAAAGTGGATTAAATTCATTTTTTTCCTCAGAATTCTACACACAACACCCCATAATGACAACTTAAAAAAAGATTACTTGAGGTCTTTGCAAATTTATTAAAAACTAGACATTAAGCCCGTTACAATAGTGGGTGCTAGAACAGTAGTGCATAAACATTAGTAGGAACAGTCTATATTAAATGGCAAGGAACCTTAACCTCATTCTGTTTCTTGTCTTAATTTTTTTTTTTGTCAAAAATATTTTTGCAAGAAGCCTAAAGTAAAATAATAAAAAAAATAAAATAGAAATGTATATGACAACACAGTAAGTATAATTAATATTGTCTCAGTGTAAAACTTTGTAACAATCTGTAAGACACAATATCTGAAGAAGATATTTAGGAAAATGTTCTTTTTTTACCTCATGAAATTTTTCTATACTATTTCATTATAGACAACATTTTTCTGACGGTCATTTTCTTTTACTTCAATCGATCTATTTGCTCGTATTTTTCTTTGTCTTTCAGCCTTTCTTTTGTTGATGTTTACTTGTTGAGCTGACCGTTCTTCCAGGAGATGCTGCTTATATAGTATTTGATTGTCTGTGTCTTTTGTCCTACTTGACGTGTCCTTTTTTTTGGGTAGTATGTTGTTAGTCGATATGTAATATTTTCTTTTACAGTAATACTGGCTTGTATGTGGCTGTAATATGCGTCAATGTATTGTGTGTCTTTAATTTTCTCTCACAGTAATATTGGTTTGTATTTCTGTAAAATGCCTGTAATTTTCTCTGACAGTAATACTGGCTTTGTTGTCCGTAATATGACTTTAATATTCTATCACAACATTGGGCAATCAGCAGAGTGTCCCCAGCAAATGATGTAATGTGTGGCGTGTAGCTGATAATCGTGCCCGTGGCGTCTCCCCAGCAAGTACTGTTTAGTTCCTCAGCAAGTATTTTAATCTGTGCTGGCGTGCAGCTGATTATTGTATGTGTGGCGTCGCCACAGCAACGGATTTTATGTGCGTGGCCGCGACTAACCAATCAGCTCTCTCCCCAGCAATGTTGTCCTTTATTTCTTATCATGCGCAGCCGTGGCAAGGCCATTCACTGTGTGCCCAGCTTCCAGTGTGTGTGCTTTATTTACTTATCATGCGTGGCAGCGGCTAGGCCATTCACTGTGTGCCAGGCTTCCAGTGTGTGTGTGTCCACGGTGCCGTGTGCAAGGGCGGGGCACGGTGCAATTCATGGTGCTGCCCACGCATGTGCACTTCACCAGAAGACACACACACACGGACACCTGGACGCACACAGGGGTTTTATTAAAGAGGATAAAAAAACTGAGAAATCACATGTACGTAAGTATTCACAGCCTTTGCTCAATACTTTGTCGATGCACCTTTGGCAGCAATTACAGCCTCAAGTCTTTTTGAATATGATGCCACAAGCTTGGCACACCTATCCTTGGCCAGTTTCGCCCATTCCTCTAAGCAGCACCTCTCAAGCTCCATCAGGTTGGATGGGAAGTGTCAGTGCACAGCCATTTTAAGATCTCTCCAGAGATGTTCAATCGGATTCAAGTCTGGGCTCTGGCTGGGCCACACAAGGGCATTCACAGAGTTGTCCTGAAGCCACTCCTTTGATATCTTGGCTGTGTGCTCCTGGTTTTGTTGTCCTGGTGAAAGATGAACCGTCACCCCAGTCTGAGGTCAAGAGCGCTCTGAAACAGGTTTTCATCCAGGATGTCTCTGTACATTGCTGCAGTCATCTTTCCCTTTATCCTGACTAGTCTCCCAGTTCCTGCCGCTGAAAAACATCCCCACAGCATGATGCTGCCACCACCATCACTGTGGTTGGGATGGTATTGGCCTGGTGATGAGCGGTGCCTGGTTCCCTCCAAACGTGATGCCTGGCATTCACACCAAAGAGTTCAATCTTTGTCTCATCAGACCAGAGAATTTTGTTTCTCATGGTCTGAGAGTCCTTCAGGTGCCTTTTGGAAAACTCCAGGCGGGCTGCCATGTGCCTTTTACTAAGGAGTGGCTTCTGTCTGGCCACCATACAGGTCTGATTGGTGGATTGCTGCAGAGATGGTTGTCCTTCTGGAAGGTTCTCCTCTCTCCACAGAGGACCTCTGGAGCTCTGACAGAGTGACCACCGGGTTCTTGGTCATCTCCCTGACTAAGGCCCTTCTCCCCCGATCGCTCAGTTTAGATTGCCGGCCAGCTCTAGGAAGAGTCCTGGTGGTTTCGAACTTCTTCCACTTACGGATGATGGAGGCCACTGTGCTCACTGGGACCTACAAAGCAGCAGAAATTTTTCTGTAACCTTTCCCAGATTTGTGCCTCGAGATAATCCTGTCTCGGAGGTCTACAGACAATTCCTTTGACTTCATGCTTGGTTTGTGCTCTGACATGAACTGTCAACTGTGGGACCTTTCCAAATGTGTGTGCCTTTCCAAATCATGACTCCAATTAAGCTGCAGAAACATCTCAAGGATGATCAGGGGAAACAGGATGCACCTGAGCTCAATTTTGAGCTTCATGGCAAAGGCTGTGAATACTTATGTACATGTGCTTTCTCAATTTTTATATTTTTAATAAATTTACAAAAATCTCAAGTAAACTTTTTTCACGTTGTCATTATCGGGTGTTGTGTGTAGAATTCTGAGGAAAAAAATAATTTAATCCATTTTGGAATAAGGCTGTAACATAACAAAATATGGAAAAAATGATGTGCTGTGAATACTTTCCGGATGCACTGTATGCACCACAGCTGAGAAATGTGTCTTCATCTTAATTAAATTTCCATCAGAAGTATTTCTTTTATGCACTTACACCATGATTACAAAGCCTTTGAAACTGTTGCCCCTCCACCATTGAAATGATTATTCTACCCTTAACATAATTTAATTCCTCCCACTGTATTCACCTTAAAATCCAAATCTGATAAAAATTTTAAAACAGTGAAAAATACATTTTGTACACATATTAGGGTATTCCAACAAAGGAAATCGATAAGGAGGGGTAAACAATGTTGAGTAATTGTAAGACATTTATACATGCAGGAATTTGTTTTCTGTTTGTGCATTTTTGCTGTTGTTAGCAGTCTAGGTGATGTCATTTTATATTAAGACATTTTCAAGGTTCAAGAGGCTCCTAACAATGGAGAGGTAGCATGGAGCCGACCCACACCACCACACTACATGACTGAAAGGATGCCTCCAATTCAATAAGATTATATAAGTGAAGTCGGTGGCTTAAAATTGCTGAAATAGTTGTGTGACAGGGCCTTTAGTTATAAGTCACTTGCTTATATCTGGGAAGGAAACCAAAGTACATGGAGAAATTCCCATGCAACACAGTTAGAAGACACAAACAGATTGTGATTGGGCCACAATTTGAGCTCTGTTTACTTTCCTGGTTATAATGCGGGAAACTTAAAGCAATTAAGGTTCACTACGCACAGTACATATAGATTAGTTTAAATGTAATTCTTTACTAGTATTAGTGCTTAAGGTACAGAAATATGCAGTTGCTTTTTGTGTTATTAGGATTAATATGAAAATGTAGGCCCCCAGTAGCAGTTATAGTTCATTCATAAATTTGACTAAGAAGCAAACTGTAAAATCATTTTGGGAGGTGATGTGGCTATGAGCAGAAGATCAGCTATTATAAATTTGCCTATTTTATTTCAATAAATGAATTAAAAAGTTAAGCTGAAAAATGACTAATGGGATTTTTTTTGCCAAATTGTCCAAAACGCACAACTTATCAAAAGTTTTAAAACACCTCAGTTTTTATGGAAATACATGCAGGTTGATGTCTTAATGTTTCATGAAATCAAGGCATAGAACCAATAATAGCAAACAACTTCTGCTGTGAACAGGGTACTTTGTGTTGCGGGTTTGACAGAGCGAGAAGCACTTCCCACTCCATGTTTGACAGTTGGTCTTACACACTGAGGAACCATCCTTTCACCAACTGGGCAGTGTACAAACGCCCTGTGTGATGAACAAAAGACTTCAAATTTACATTTATCAGTCTATAGAACTTTCTTCCTGTCTGCAGTAGTCCACATCCATTATCTCCAGGTCTTATTCTGTCCTTTTAGGAATGGATTTCTTACTGCCACTCACCCAGTCAAGCCTGCAGCACAAAGTCTCCTCTTTACAGTAGAAATTGAGACTTGCTTTATTCAACCACTTTTGAGCTATGCTTGAAGCTGTTGTGCTGTGACGTGCTGATCCCACAAGCCTTCATGGGCTTGTCTTCTGATTGGGTGGTGACTTTGGGTCTGCCAGATCTCTTCCTATTAGAGTTCCTTCCAGTTTCCAAATGCCTTTGAATTGTGTAGGATATTATATTCGCTGACATTTTGATCTTTTTTGCAATTTCTCTAAATGAAAGGCCTATACCTCTAAGGGTAATAATGCTCCGTCTCTGTTCTTATGTTAATTGCAGTTTTCTTGCCATTGTCACTGAAATTTACAACTTTTTAATGGTGTAATATTATCCACGTAGTACTTCAGAGGGTGTAGTAACACAGTCTATTCTACCTCTGCTTTAAGATAGATAGAGGATTTAAATAATTAACAGCGGTTGGGGCACCTGTGCAAATTAATTGTTTCAACTTGCAAGGCTTAATTTACTTGAATTGCTGCAGATCAGTAGGTTGTAACCTATTAGATGTTCCCTAAACAAGGCCAATTTGTAATATTGTGATATTTCCTTTTTTTTTTTATCAGTTTCTGCAAACCTAAACTTCAAATTTAAACCTATTTACTGCTTACCCTTACACCATGTTGGTCATTCATTGCATTTCAACTGGTTATATTTGAAGAAAAATTAAGGAGTTTAAAAAGTTTTGACTGGTAAAATATATATAAGCTGGACCACAAAATGTTTATTCTAGGTGTTCCAAGCCTGAACTATCAGATGGTTGACTGCTGTCACTAATGGTGCCAAATGCTACATGAAGAACTACTATAGTCTCTCTTCTTGTGACCACTTTCAATTGGGTGGCTTTGATAACTCTAAATACTGCAGCAAGCAGGGCGTATCATTGTAAAACATTTATGAAAATTCTATTGAAATACAACACATGGAGAAACGAACACAGTGACAAAACCAAGATTCAGATCTAGTCCTGTGGAGGTGCTATAAGGTGGCAGTAATCAACAGCATTCATATTATTTATATGTTTGCAAGCGTGTTTTCTCTCCAGGTACATACTTCTGTTTATTACCCATATCCCACAGTGGTATATTTTAGATTGACTGTAGACTCTAAATTGGCCGGGTATAAATGTGTGAAATGCCATTCAACATAGATCACACAAATGGCCACATTCACACACTGTCCCAAAAAACACTTACACTGGGCTAATTTAGAGTTGCCAGTTAAACTAGCACACATATCTTGTGGTGTAAGGGGAAACTGGAATATATAGAGAAAAGAAAATATCATTTTTATCAATGCAGGGAAAATGAACATTAATAATAAATACAAAATGGGCTGACCTACTGAAAGCAACCTTTAAAGAAAGATTTAGATGTTTATGTTGATACAATATGAAGTCCCCAGGAAATAAGCAGAAGCAATTCAAAGGCAAACAGAAGTTAAATTATAATGTAGAATCTTCAATATATCCAAGAATTTAATGCTGAGCCTTTTTAATACACTAGTACTAGTATTATCACATCTTGATTACTGTGTGCAGTTCTGGCCATTAAGCAAAGTAAAAGACATAGCAGCACTAGAAGCCATGCAAAGATAAGTAACTAAGGGTATCTCTGGATTAAAGGACATTTCATGTTCTAAATGTCTAAGGGAATTAAAGGAAATATCAACATATACAGACTTAATCGGGTGTGTAACATTTTTAAATTATAGATAGAGCTCATCCAGCAGAAATCCGTGAATAAAACAGAGAATCATATTTTCAGATACTAGTGGAGTGGAGGGGGTTTTGAGATGAGCATTCAAGATGAAAGGCAGGAGGCACTTTTTCACACAAAGTTTTTGTCAGAGTCAAAATCATTTTGAAACAAGAAGCTGACAAAGGATCTGGTTAACAAATCAGGACAACTTATCCATTAGTCCAATGGGCCTGTTGGACTGAATGGTTTCCTCTTGTTTGTCCGACTTCTTGTGGTCTTAGTGACTTGTCAAGGAATCAAGCTCAGATTCTTTGATCTATACACTGCACTACTGAGCTACACAAATCTTAAACGACAATTAATGAACAATAATTAAATGATTAATACAAAAAGTATAAGGTTCATGTGACTCAACAAATATGAAAGTTATTCATAATTGTAATATGTGTCAGATGGTGTGAGGTCCATTACCTAGTGGAAACTTTACATACATTGATAATCTGCAAAATCTATAATTAGAACAATCATGTCTGAACCATAAAAAACTGAAAAAATATAAAACTGAATTTTTACTGTTGCACATCTTGTTGAACAAAATCATTAAAAAAAATTTGTGCATTACTTATTGTCTCAAGATATTAAGCTTGCAATCTGACCTGAAGTCTGCAGAAGGTGCAGTGGCACCTAACTTTTTACACAATTGCCTGCTGTGTAGTCAAAACATTTAACAGAGTAGGAATAAAGGCTACAAAATTAAAACACAAGCACAAAAATTAGTTCATTAAAAAATCCTTTCTAAGGCTTGACAACATGTGATGAAACACAGGGCGCCAATTGAAGCTATTAAATATGACTTCTTTTCATCAAAATCTTTTCGTTCTCTAATTACCACAGATTCAAAAAGATAAATAAAAGGATCTGGCACTGCCAGCAAATGCAGATTTAGGAGACACTGTCATGTACTGTATACAATATCAAATGAAATATTTCTTATGGAGGATATGATCTCACTAGCACAGAAGATATATAAGATATGCAGTTAAAATTTATTTTGAATCCTCCATTAGACAATCTACCAGCATGAAGTACACAGCTTTTGAGAGCACAAAGCTGGCTTCTGACAGGGTCCTCACTCAAATCACGTTCACCCACACGCTAGCTCAGAACACATGTACTTAGGTACTCCCACACGCGCAGGGTGATAAATAACTACGACTTTCATCCTCTAGTTAACTGTTTCTGGCAGGCTCAAACATAAATAATTTTTACCACAAACAGAAAGAACAGAACATAAATGATCAGTTGGATGATTATCTGCTTACAGCTAATGTACGATTGCTCAATATATGAGAGAGAACAAAGATAAAACAAAAGGGAATTCTAACATCAGTTACAATTTAACAACAAAGCATGGTTCAAGTCTTTTAAGGTGGTCCACATTCAGAAAGAATAGGATCAGAGACTAAAAAGAGGTTTGGAGAACTTAAACTGCTGAAAAGGAAGTATGAGAAAACAGCACCTCATGCTAAGGAAAGGGGTAGATTAAAGATACTAATGATTAGAGTCAAATAAATCTCAGAAAAGGACAGGAACAATGGTGAAAAAACTAGGAACAGAGAACACAGAATTGCTTACTTAAATATGCAACTATACTTTTTTTTAATAGTTTTCACTGCAGTGGGTGCTACATAATAATTATCTGACTTGAACTGAATGAGGAAAGTGTGCTAGTGCTTAGAAAAGAGCGTTTGGGTTTAGGTTATGTTGGGTTCCCCTGGGGGGTCAGTGCATAAGTTGCAGGACATAGCAATTAAATACCAGTACAGTATTGGAAATATTAAAATATTCAATAACTTACATTGCAGGTCTTTTTTCTAATTCTTCTTAAGTTGCACACAATGCTTTATCCAGCTTCTTCTTTCCCAAACAATATATTATATATACACATATCTACACACACATATATTATATAAAAATATATATTTGTTTACACACACATACAATATATACATGAAGAAACATCTGTGGACAGTTCTTCTATATCACAGCTCAAGGTGTTTGGGTTCAAATCCCAGCCACGTCAGTGGGTGGAATTTTCACTTAGGTTTTCTTACCCAAGTAATTCTGCTCTAAATACCTCACCACATTGCAACCCTGTCATCAAGATCAATTTATATTACATTCTAAATTGACCCAGTGTTGATGAGAGAATGTGTACTTTCTGCTCCTGCCTTGTATATAATGCTTTAAATCACCTTGGTTTAATTTTCACAAACTGTCTTGCAGTACAAAAATCAAATCAAATAACCTGCGACTAGAAAGACACCATCATATTATTGTACAAAGTATCATATATATGGCAGCTCAAGATCCCTCTCATATTTTTATCTGTATATCTATCCTATTATTATACAACCTGCGCCAGCCATGACAATATTAATATTATAAAAACATATGTGTGTGTGTGTGTGTGTATATATATTCCACATTACTTACATGCAGACCTCCTACAAGTGTTCAGGAGACTACCCAAGGTCTCACATATGGTCATCTTTCTGTTGTATTTTATTTAAAATTAATTTTTAGAAATAGTTATAATAGGTGGTCAGGTCGGGGGACACACGCTATTTCAAAACCATTTTGAATTTGTACTTCTTAAAATACTTTCATGTGCATCCATAGCTGCCACTTACACCAGGGATTTTAACCAAAATATTGAAGATATTGTTTACAATCTTTGTTGTATATTTTATCTCTTGAAAGCATTATATGCCAAATAAGATCACAATTCATTATGAGGTACTTTCCTTTGGCATTTATAGGCAGGCAACATAAACGTTCAAACTGAAACTCTAAGCAGGCATGGAATTTAACAGGGGTACGGGCTGTTGCTTGAGAATTTACTGTATTTGCAAAGAAGGCTGAAAAAAACAAAGTTCAGAAACCTCGATACTTGAATGTCACCAGTCAGGTATTTCACATGCCTATCTTGCTGTTAATGTTCATTATTAAAATGTCCAGGAGCACAATGTGAGGACAAGGAAATGACTTTCACTACACAAGCTTTAGTGTGAAACGCCTCTTAGGCAAATATTTGACTATCTCTATGGAATGATGAAACAAACACCGCTAGGATGTTAACATGATAATTAGCCCTAATCATGTGTAAAATAGGTAAATACATTTTTTTTCCTTCGGACAGCTGACAGGTGCCACTTGAGCATCTGTTTATTAGAATTTGCACATCTAAAATTCAAATGGAAATCTGCAGTGGGAAAGCATTAATAGACATGGAATGTTAAAATAATAATCTCAGGAAGGAACTAATATAAAAAAATCAAAGATTTCAATCTACTTTACATACCTTGAAATTATGAAGGTTTAAAAAAAATAACAGCTAGCTATCCATTTGAAAACCTAACAGTGCAGCAACACACACTAACAATTTCACTCAGGGGAATATCAAATCTGCAGCTAGCAGAAAATATTGATAACTGCGTCTTTAAGGAATCATATGCTGCTATGCCCAGTCTTCACATTTGTTAAATGGCTGGCCTATTGAATTTTCAATTACAAAACACTTGTCCTATTATAATTTCTCAGTTTAGTTCACATAAATAACCTCCTCCTCAGTACAGAGCTATTCAATAAAATTGTATAACACTGAAAAATGAGGAGAGGTTTATAATGTCAAAGATGAGTATAAGAAAGGTGCAATGGTAAGGCTGGGAAAAATGGCCTACAGGAAATTCAATTTTTTGGAGCTGCTCAGAATTGTACTGACAAACGAACTGCTCTAAATCATTTAATGACCTTGTGGCCATACTAGGGACCTCCTCAACAGAAAAAAGCACATTTACTTAAAATGATCTGAATCACAGAGGAATTATTCATTGCTTACATAACATCAATCAGGGAGATTCATTGTATCCCAATTAATCTTGTCATTTATGTACATTGTCTCAGTTACCGTAATGCAAATTCATGAGTAATAACTAAATAATTCTCATTGTACAGTTTATCTTGTGTTGTGTAAATGACAAGCAAATTGGGTGTAATTTCTTTGGCTAATTCATTGCCATCTGGTTTCAGCAATAATGATTCCTCACACTTGCTTAATTAACTGTGGCTATTACACAAATTCTATTTTTGAAACATTATACCACAAGTTCATGTATTACATTTAAAGGACAACAAACAAGAACTAAATTAGATCTCTGCCTAACCGTATTATTATATACATGAAAATGAAAGGTGTCTTAAGACACTATAAATTTTTTTTTTTGTTCTTTCAATGTATCCTTTGATGACGTACTGTATTGCTTATTAGCAGAGTTTTAAATTTTATATGGGGCTCTTCAAAATCAAAGGTGATTTTTTAATGTAGGCAGTAGGCCAAATGACCCCATCATCATATCCATCAATTTCATTAGTGTATTTTTATCCCACTTAATCCTGTGAAGTTTTATCGGAAGGCAGAGTCTATACTTATAGCAAGAGATGTCAAGGCATGCAATGACTTGTGCTACAAAAATACAAATGTGGCATTTAACTTTTACACACATTTATAGACTGCAGCAAGAAACTTGCGTCCAGAAGAAACAAACATGAAGGAACAGGTAGAATGGACACACTCCTGACATGTCAAGAATCAAAACCAAAACCCAAGAATGAAAAAAAAAAAAAATTCACATTTAAGAAACCTGCCGTATGCAAATTTCCATGCGATTTATCTTTATAAATCACAATCATCTTGGAAATGGGTGTACATGAACACTCTGTTTGCTGCCCTGAAACAATCATACATGGACTGTGCTACTCAACTTCATATATGCAATCACGATGCTGTACAACTTCACTGACTGACACAGCAGCCCCCTCCTGATGCACTGAAACCCTGCCATCTATATTCAAGAGTAACTAGCTGTGCTCCACAACTGACTGTGGAGTAATATTTAGCATATACTATAAGTTGATAAATATTTTGTATGTCTTTTACAGTATTTGTAAGCTAGACAAAGCAAATGTAACATTAGTATTTCACAAGGCATGTGTTACTTCATTGATGAGAACGACGGTGCTTTGATGTTTACCAAACCAAACCCCCTCTGAATCTTTACGACTGGCTCAGGATGTGAAATTTATGGCTGGGGGATGCAGCATGTATGAAATCAGTTTGTCAATTTTGTTTAGACTTAAGATTTACAGCCTACAAGCCATCACCCACAGGATGGCCATTAACTGCCTAAACAAAGCAACGGAGGGATGAGTTGCACCTGAGTGCTTTCATTGGTAAATGGCCCAGGAAGGAACAGGTAAACTAATTCTGTTGGCCTGAAGTATGTCGGTTTATGATTGGTGTTTTGAATCGGAGGCCATTCTGTACCACGATACCCCATTGGCTTATAGTTTGTGAAGAGAATGGTATACAGTTGATCACTTTGCCTTTAATTGTCTCTCATCATCTGACCATGAAGAGAATACCATGATGAAGACAACTCTATCTTGACATGTGGCCTGTTTCAATACTCCATTTAAAAGTCATGTCATAGCAAAGCAAGCTAGACAGAAGATAAGCTGAGAGACACCTATGGATGCAAAGTACACTGCTACTTAGGCTGTAATGGAATGGCTTGCCTATATTCACGTTGCATTCTGCTTCTCTATTATCAATAATATATAATTAAATGTGTAGCTTAATTCCTGCCTGTTATTTCACTACTGTATGTCTAATTGCATAATGCTACAGATTTAGAAGGGATGAAGTGGTATGGAGGTTGTGAGAGATTTAAGACATTTTATTAAGTTCTACACAATAAGAATTATGAAGGGGGAAAGAGCGTTACCATAGGATCTACAAGACAAAACATAGTGCAAAATAATGGCACGTGAAATGACTTGATTGCTATTACATTGAATAGTAAGATATAGGCCATATGAAACACAGAGGGTTCAACCACTTACTTACCAATAAACCAGACACCACATACAGAGTCATCACGTCTGCCAAAGCTACTTTGCCTAAGAATACATGAATCACAGGTTGATCCAGGCCACAGAGCCAACACGTTTGTCAGTCTCAACTTGACATCACAGATTGTTTCTGTGTTAATGGAATGTAACTGCCTAGACTTAACAAAAACAGTGTTACTCTTGATAGATGCCCTTATTACAACAACAGCTTGATGTTAGAATAACCAGACACTGCCGCCAATTCTTTTATATGTTGGCAAAAACATTGTTTTACGTACGGACATCTACACCATATGAAAACTAGACATAGCACACTGTTAGACAGTTAATGGCTTCTAGTACTCCGGGTACGATGGAGTGTGACAAGTGGTCTGTAGTGCTACGCTAATTTTAAATAAACAATTGTGCTCCAAGAAAGTGCAGGCTTCAATCGAGTGTGGGTGTGTGCTCAAATGCGTTTCTCTCCAAGGATGGCTGAGGATGCCCGGCTGACTGCGGAGGCATGTGCGTGTGTCAGTCAGGAGCCTCATTAAGTCCTTGGAGGACGTGGCACATTCACACCTGTGCCCTATTAGAAGCATATAGCACTGCAAGGGAGAGAAGGGGGAGAAGAAAGACAGAATAGAAGCAGTGCTGTGAGAATAGCATCATGGAGAGAGGTAGTGTGGTCGTAGGCCCACAAAGGAGCAAAGGATTGGTGCTTTAGGGGTGATCCTCCCCACTGAATAGTTGTAGAGGAGTGGGTACAATTGAAGTGCTGTCCTCTCCAGGGATCGGAGATGCGATGGAGCGAGCGAGAAGGAAGACAAAAGAACAACGGACCCAGAGCGGTCTGGCTGATACCGCTCGTTGCAGCCAAGACAGGGTCAGGTTGCTGAGAACCTCTGCTGCTGGAGTCTCCACCAGCTGAGCGAGCAATGGGTGTGTTTGGAAGATGAAGAGGGTATTGTGCTGGGCTTGTCTATGAGTGGATGGAACACTGACCCAATGACTGCTGTTTTTGTTTTTTTTTTCTCATTTTAAGTCTTAATTTTAAAGTCACGGTTTTTCACTGTTTTAACTTCACTGTTTGTTTGTTTATTGAAAATTGTGCTCTGCACTTTGGACACTGTTTTGTTTGGACTGCTTTAATAAAAGCACCAAGGCACTTTGCACATACCTCTTGATATGTTTGTGTGGTGTGTCCTCATCTGCTGGTTAATCCATCGGGTACTTTATCAGTGGTAGTGGGTTCAAGAGGCTCCCGGGAGGCAACCGGTAGCTTGGAGCGGACCCACATCATGACATGGAGTGTTGGCTGAAATATTCCTGACCTCTCGGCCAGTTATCTGAGCAGTGACACAGAACACAGGTAGCCTATATAAATTGATGAAAACCAAAACGGTTCTTCAGTGCAAATGTGCAGCTTTGGTCCTTTTGAAAGGGAACAAAAATAAAGTCTGTACATCATAATTATCATTTTTGAGGTGTGATATGTTTATCATGTCAATGAACTACCAATAACAGCTTAGTGATATTAATTATTATAGACATGAGTCGTTACTTAGCTGACTGGGATGAATTTCTATGCCTATTTAAGGGCATGGTCATTTCCCAGTTTCTCTGAAATGTTGTGTACATGGTTCAGAGTTGTCATAAATATATGCAAGTTCTCTCATCAAGTTTTCATTTATAAATCCTGACGTTTGCAAGGAAAGCTGCATATACACATCTCTAGTCTATTTTTGTGCGTATGCAAACTCCAGTAATTTGACCCCTGGAACTATGATCTAGCACCTCGAAGTGCTGTGCCAACCTAACAATAAAATAAATGTTGCAAAATAGAATGTTCACATTCAAAGAGACTGTAATATTACACTGTTATAATCAGATTAAACTATGAGGCACTTGTAGATAAAAATGATGTCTGAACAATGCAAAATTTCAAGCATTCATAGATATCATAAACTCTTTTTTATTTTGATCTACATGCATCTTAAACATTTGTACGTAGAAGAATGGGATGGATACGCAGATGGCTACTTTAACTTCTTGTGTTACACGGATGTGTTCAAACATTGGTGCCTAATACCTGTCATAACACAGCTAGTGTAGACACAAAAGTACAAGCTGGAAGCAGGTCTGTGCCTGTGTTGATGTTGGTTATTTTGAAGCTGCAGCACAGCCCTGGACACATATCCTGTTCAGATAATTCAGTGGATCACAAGAGAACTGTGGACTTACTTGAAACAGCTAGAAGCAATTACATGGCAATAAGTAAAGACTTGTGCAACATCACTCAGCACATTGCTGACAAATATAGGAATGTGATATTTAGTGACTTATTGTGCTCAGGATGATCTTCTCATCATAGAAGAGGAATGTGGCATGTGACTATAGTGCCCTGAATGTGGTCAGCAGTGCTAGGAAATTGGGAAGCCAAGAAGCTAAAGAATGTACTAGCCAAATGCAGCAACTTGTGAGCCTTTCAACAGAACAATTTTACATGGTGCCATACTTCAAAATACTTTATTATTTGATGTTTTCTCAATGAAGGATTTGACTGCTTCAGAAGTATCTGTCTTATAACTACTTACAATTCCTTCCATTTTCTCTAGAAGCAGCACAGCACAATGAGGAGTGTTTTTATGATATGCTTTAAACAGAAGCTGGCCTTTAAGTGTGCAATTAGTGAATGCTGAGGGTGCCAGTACAAAGGATTGCCTCCAGAGGAAAAGCTATTTTCTCAGCCATTTTTATGATTTTCATAAATACTTCAGCTGTAGGTACATAGTGGTAGGATGGCATTCAATGGACGGTCAACAATTATTTTCTCAGCTAGAAGCTGAACACATTTTATACAATAAATCAGGCACAGCAGTCCCTGTTGAATATTTTTGGACATAATGGGAGAATGCTTAGTTGGGCAAGCTTTGGCAGTGTCTGAAAAATAATAAAAAGGGGAAAAATAAAAAAGGGTGAAATACATAATTACAGCTACATAAATTAAAAAAAAAAAACTTTATCAACCCTTTTACTTTCAGAAGCCAAAGCATGCTCCAGCTTGACTTTACACCCATATCAACATAGGTGTGGCTTGTTTTTGTGACTTGACACTTCTCTCAAAGAAAGTTACCTAAACCCTGACAGCGAACTTTAACCTCATGCCAAATAACTTACCAACAGCTCAACACCTTTGAATGCCAGAGTATTAACAACAAACTACAGCTCCTAAAATTACATCCTTTCTTGCTCTAAGGGTTGTACATATTATCACAACAATTAAACAAAATTGAGGCTGCAGATGCTGTTGTTATGAAGCAAGGTATTTGAACCAAAAAAAAAAAACCATTTCTTGGAATTAACAGAAAGCAAAATTAAGAAAACAGAAGTTTTCTAGCTTAGTACTTGCATACAGCAGTTGATAGGAAGTGAAGAGATCAAGACATTTGCACTTTGATAAAGGGTAGAGAGTTCCTGGAAAAGCAGATATTGACAGTGACATTTTTGACACCCAGTGGTTATTTTTTTAAATCAGACAGGGCCTTACTTAAAATCTAATTTGGGCTTTAGACTTACTGTCATTTAAAACACCACAAAAACAAGCAGGATATTTTTTTTATCAGTCTTTGATTAGATCTCAATCCAGACTTTAACTTAGAAAATTCATATAAAACAAAAGATCTTGGAAAGAGGCATCTCAAACACAAAATGGGTTTTGATGAAGTGAAGTCGGGGACTTTAGTGAAAGAGACATGAGTGAAACAGTGCTTGAAGTGGAAATATAGAAGTGACAGTGCTCACAGTATTAAAAGGTTTAATCAGAGGATGGAATATTTGTTGATGGAGGTGGTGGTGCCAGGCATGAGAAAAAAAAATACTACACTGAAACTAATGAACACTACTTTTGCATGTTGACACACATCTACATTCAGAAATCACCACAGTCAGAATAAAATTGTTGGTCTGTTACAAAACTACCCCAAAATAAGGCTACTTTGAGGCTCCCATTAAAAGGCAATTATACAGTTGATTCTGAAAAAACTATGGGAGCTGGTCACTTACCGTTTCATTTCCAAAAATGATATCCACGTAAGGCATAACCTTCATCATCGGCTCCTTGTAGAACTGGCTGATAAATGGTGCTGACAAGTTCAAGCCAAAGACCTTGTTGTGCTCAGAGGCATGTTTAGCTACTTTCAGTATGGACTCTGGAGAAACTGTAAGGAAAAAACCCTGGAAAAAGGAAAAAACAAATATGCATATATAAATATAAAGAAAGAAAACAGGAAGAAAATATGTTTTGAAAGTCACAATATAAATAATTAATATATTAATATTATATTATATATCTATATTAATTTTACAACAAAATTATTCTCATTTTAAAGTCTGGATATGTTTCATATTATTAATTGATCAAATATGTTCTTATAGACCTTGCATAATTTTCACACTGATCTAAATCAAATAGTTACTTTGTGTGAGTGGATATAAGTCAAATTAATAATTAAACTAAAGGAAGCTTCAACAAGCAGATTAGCATGTAACTCTGCAAACAATATATTATGTTTCATTCTTTCAAACATGGGTAAAGTGTGATAACTTGCCATATACATCCATAAATAACAGGTTACCTTGCATTTTTAGTAGAAGAAAAAGTGAATAATTCCACTAACATGGAGGGGGTAGATAAACTCTTTCCAGGTGCACCATATTGGTGGTACGTTTTTTGGGCTACATTTCCAGAGTCAGATATAACGTATTATTGAATGGACTTTGTTTACTTTTTATTTTAAATCATTTTACCAGATTTCTTCCCTTTATGCCAAACCAAAGCAGAAAATATTTATTACGCACTCTATTGAATAGAATATATTAATCAAAATTGAGAGTTATAAATTAAGAATTATTTGAAATTATAATCTCAAAAATAGAAATCTATGCAGACATTATGGAGGAAGACAGCATTCATCCTGCATTCTGCCAGGTTGTTTTTAAAAAAATGTAAAAACAAAATTAGGAACAAACTGCACCCACATTCAAAGTATGGATGTATTTGGAGAATGGCTACACTAGCCCTACAGAGATATACCTGCTTTAAATGGTGTAGAAAACGTAACACTTTTCAAAATTTACATATTAAAAATTCAGCAGATACTAGTAAAAGCACACCTTTGAATTTCATTAGCACAGTTCACAGCAGTTTCACTATGTGTTGACTGTGTTTGCTGCCGCAGTCTTCTTCACAATGTAATGCAGAATTACAGTGCAAACAGAAAAAATCATTCTACACACACTAAAACACATGCATGCACACACACACACACACACACACACAATATAATTTCATCCTTATGTTGAGGTTAAAACTACCAATAAAGCTGCAGTACTAATTGGCTTTGGGGCCAGTTATTGTGTTATGAAATGAGCTTCTTCAGTGATCAAAAATTAGCACAGCTATTAAAATTTACAGACAAAATGAAGTCTACTGTTATTTTAATTTGTGCCACTCACTAAGGAAGCATCACTATGTACATATTATATATCAGGAAACAAAAGGTTCTTTCTGGATTTTCCTTACTGTGAAAGGGGAAACGCTGCTCTGTGCTTTATGTGGAGCTAAAGAACTCGGGTAAGAAAACACCTGTCTTTTATAATGGGTAATTTTAAACCAAGCCTTGTTAGAAGCTTTACAAAACTGCTTTTGCTGATGCAGTAATCTTACAATGGTCAGATAATCGACAGGCTTATATTTAACACTTAATTGAAGATGAAAATGTGATCCGAGATGGATACACTTAATCATTCTGGAAAGAAAGCTGAAGTAAAAAGCCTTTATTAACATTTTCCAAGCATAAAGAGTCACCTTCACATTACCACAATTCAGGTTGGGTGGTTTGAAAACCAGTGTTCCATCAAGATTAAATTTCAACAGGCAAGCATCATCAAAGTGTTACAGCTGTGCAAACCTTCTTAATGGCCTTTTGATCAGACAATGCTTCAGAAAGACAATAAGACATTCAGTGCCTTGTCAAACCTTAATCTCTTATTTTACTTAAAAAATAAATAAAAAAAGAAATCATTACAATATAAGAACTTAAATATTTTTTGAGTGATTTACGGTTATATAACTCGGGTCAAAATCTCCAGACTAGACCTGAGTGGTAAGACTGAACACACAAGAGAATATTTATAAAAAAGGGCAGTGCATTGGGAGACTGACTTTGCTGACAGGCTGATATAACAGTAAACTGTAGACTACATCAATGATCTTCAGCTGCAGTGTGGTCCTATTTGTCTCTGTAAACCTCTTTGCTCCAAAATAGTGACTTTACTTTAGAATGGCCCATCACCATCATCTTAAAGGGGAAAAATCTACTAATTGCCACGTTGACTCTTGGGATTTAAGTCCTTCTTTGAACTAGGCTACAGATGGCATCGGCCCACTCTTTTCTGGTCATTCTTATCTAAAAGTGGCTGCATCACTTCAACCTGCAATATTTTCAAAGCTCTCACATGAAAAAGTATTATTCACTATTAAAAGATAGGAAATTATGACTCTTCCCCTTTAATTTGTCCTTCTGAGTAAGACCAAAGATACTAAAATGTAGTCTACCAATTCCATTTTGTTCTCTGACAATGATCTGCCTATTGTTATCACCATTCTCCATCACCCCATGCACTGTGTTAGACTGTTCTTTATAGGAAAGATCTATCCAATCCCAACTAGCCAGGACACATAGTGAGACAGATCCTCTAGCGTGGCGGCAAGCACATGAAGCCAATTTTCCACAGAAATTAAGTTCCTGTACATTCTTGCAACAAGAGCTCCTGCATAAAGGACATTTAGCTATGGTGCCAACATTATCATATGCAAGAGATCTTCCCTTAAAGTCAGACAGTGTGGACAGAATGATCCTTGTTAATAAAAATATGTGGTTTCATTTATTAAATATTGTACTTTACTAAAGTATCACTAAAGAGGTTAGCATGAAATTATCTTGATTTTTCAATTTCTGAATTAAACCTGTAACTTCCCAAGTTATAACTGTTTCCATCTTTTTCTTTTGTTACCATTTAAAAGAGATTATTTTAGTGTTTCCTTGTTAGGCTATCCAGTAACTTTCAAGCTAGAAAAGCACAATTTAAAATATCAAGATACATACTGTGTTATCGTGACACCTTTAATTATCTTATGATATGACACATAAAAAGTCAATGGCATCAGCTGTCATTTTTTTTTAAGTAATTACTGTAATAATATACTTAATGTCAGAACTACCAAGAAGCAGGGAAGCATGTCTTGACTTAACATTCTGCAATAATCAAAACAGATTTTAATTACGGAACTGTTAGTCTTAAGTGACTTGAGAATGATTCCTTGTGATGCTAAACCAAAATCTGGGTTATAGTGAGAAAGTTTCTTAAATTGTTACATTTCTGAAACCACTTATTTTAATACTGGGTAAGATGGAGCCAAACCCCCTCTTTGGCAAAATTACGTTCAGCATCTTTTAATCTTGAGATTATCAGTGATCATAAATCTTTCCAAAAACTGCACATTTTAATAAAAATGCAATACAAATGCTTTGCCAATGTCTATGAGAATTAAATTAATCTTATTTTTAAGTATGGATCCTCTCAGTAGACTAGCAAAGCTTGTACAAGTTGTCATCTCAAACATAATACATACATAATAAACTCACAGCAACAACAGACACACTAAATGAAAATTAATACAAAAAATATAAAGTTGAAATCTTATTTATAATAAGACTGCACATTTTACAAATCCTTTAAGATTAAAGGCCAGCTTTGCTGTTTTATACATACTTCTCTGAAAAGCAACACATTTTTACAATCCATTTCAAGCTATTTATACTTGTAAAGAATTGGAATTTAACTGTATTATAAAAAATCTACACATCTTCTAGGTTATCCTTTTTTAAACTAAACAAATAAAGTAAATATATCTGTCTATCTATCATGTTTTATAGTTGCCCTTCGAATTATGTGTAGTTTTTCCATTCCATTAGTGCTGTATATTTGGCAACCTAGAACAACTTTAAAAGCAGTTAAAATATTCTCTTCAGTTTAACAAAAACAGATCTGAATCAACAAATAATTAATAAAAAAGAGTAAAACAAAACATTAAGCAACATATCTTTTTGAATAATCTGTTAATTGCAAAAAAGGATAAAAATATATACATAAACCTGTACTATTAAACATCTCATGGTTCAAGGTTTTATCCGTTTTGCTATGTTATTAAATACAAAAAGGCAAATCAACTGCATTTCAAAAATGAAGTACAATTTTGAAAGTAAAAATTTTAAAAAAGAACTGCACATAATGGTACAATAGTATTTCTATACTGATAAAATTAACTGGAAAAATTGATCTGATTAATATTTATAGGTTATTCTGCCAACTGTTGATTGTTGTTCTTAATAAACTTAGCTTCATTTACTATATATTTACAGCACAACTGCCTTAATATTTTAAACTAACATAATAAAGAAAATTAACCAGGTAAAAACTTTTTACTCTAAAATCAATGATAAAAAAAGTCTAAATCATCTGACAAGGTTGTAAAATGTGGAAATATATGGGTAGCAAAAAAGCAGTCCTTTCTTATATTTTTAGACATTCTCCCTGTGGGTTCTTTTCATAGTTCTAAGAACTGTTGTTAGGTTGGTCATTCATTTCCAAGCACTGGTGCATGTGTGAGCCTGTACTAGACTAGTGCCTCACAAACAAGATGGTATTTGGCTTGAAGAATATATCATTGTATCCTCCAGCTGACCATAAAAAGAAAGCAGCAAGTTCAGAAAATAAAGAGATAAGCCGATTTTAAATATACTGTACTGAACATTTAAAATAACACTGCATTATTATTTTTTTTCTAGGGAGATGACAATTCATTAATTTAACAATCTGATATGTATTGTGATTTTTGGGTCCAAAAGATCACACCTTTCCGTACATTTTTTCACACTGTTGTAATCAACAGGGAACAATGTTGACTTCTACATTGCACTGTAGGCTCCAAGAACAGGCTTTTGGATCCCTTATGACCTTTAGGTGGATTAAACTTGTCTGAGAATGTGACTTTATACTAGAGTATTTAATTTTAAGGTTGACTCACTAACAGATTTTGCAACAGTGATTTGGGATGCTTCCACTCTGGCTTGACCACACCATAGGCTATTTATTATTACTATTGTATTATTATCACACCAAATTACTTTGTGCAGAAAAGGCATGTAAAAAAGAACTATCAATAACCCCTAAATGGATGTTTGTTAATACAGTTTCATGCAGAGATTTGTAAATTTAGCTGTATTTTATTTGTTTTAAACCTGGAATATATATATATATATATATATATATATATATATATATATATATATACACACATATATATATATATATACATATATATATATACACATATATATATATATACACAGTACATATACAGTGTATGTATATACATATATATATATATATATATATAAAAACTACATTTTGTTGCCGTGTTTTCCGGAAAAATGCACCCGAGATACTGCAATGCCTTGCAATAAGAGATAAATGATTTTGTCATCATATTAGACAATCCAATATGACTCTACTTTAGAAAGCCCAGGAAGGGGTGGCTGGCCATTTGGCCAAGTTCTTCAGGACACTGGGTCTGGCTTTGTCTTTAATTTTCTCTGTTACAATTATAATTTCTCCAGGGACTGCTGACTGGAGTTTTTATTTTCTTCTCCTCCGATGTAAACTGGCCATAGGTCATCAATTAATTAATGGAGAGACAGTGCTTCACTCCATTTGTGTTAATTACTTTCAAACTACATTGTGTTTTTATGTACTCATTAGATGATTAGTAAAGATTTGTATGTGCATTTTACCTGAGAACTTGTCACTGCACTATGTGCCTGAATTCTTTGAAGTGCACTATAAAAAAATAGGCTAAATTGAATATATTTTGAAATTTCTGTAATAAATACAACATAAATCTGAATACATTATGTTGGTTTATGTGGCATATTGCTCACATTTTTCAGCATGCTATCAACATAGCACATCACTTCGAGATATGAATACTTTTCCATTGTTGTAGTTAAAATAAAATGAATTAAACAAACAAACAAACAAATAAATAAAAAAAAAGACCCTTGGTAAAATTACAGTTTCTTCCACATAAACTGGGACCGGATCATAATCCTCACAATTGTGCTCAAACCTCTTCACAGAACACTCAAGATAAAGTGACACTGAAAATGACATGTCTTTCTATCCATTCATTCGTTTTCTTGAGGGTGGGTACGAGGCGAAAGCAAGGTAGACGCCCACACGGGATGACACAAAATTCCTTTTTTGTCTCATTTTCTTTCCCCGTTCCAAAGATGTGCTAGTTAGATTTACTGGTAGCTGGTAGGTGGATATCTGCATGAGTCGAGGCTTCAGTGAACTTGCACCCCTCTCCAAAGTTGATTTCTACAATGCACTCTATGCTACCGGAAAAAGCTTTGGTATAGTTGTAATCTTTAGTTGGATTGAACTAGTTTGAGATCATAAGTTTATGTTATGTTATTTAGTTTTAACGATGGCTCCTTGATAGTTTTTTGCTATCTTACTTAAACCCGAAATTAATTTTTTCCTCTATGACAAAATTCCTAAACAAATTATGTTGTAATCTGTAGGGATTTTTATGTTCTTTAATTATGGTAGTCAAATGTGGAAAATATGAACTTCAATCCATCCATCTTCAAATAAGCTTCAAAATCAGGTGGAAGTTAGGACCTCACCCTGAATTAGATGCCAGACAACTAAGAATAATCCACTGTGCCAAACCTATAAAACAACAATTTCTACCAATATCTGGAAATCTAATAAACAGCTGTATGCTACTCAGTGTGTTCTTGTACTAGGGTTTATGACATAAACACCTTCAATGTTTCAAAATTACAGACAACTTTCAAACCACTGCACAAGATGCTTATTTTTATTTCATTTAGTGTCTTATTTATAGTTTAATCTGCCTAGTATCAATAACAATGACTTGAAACATCTAAAATATAGTCAAAATTTTGGAAGGACTGAAATATCTTCTTAATTTTAATGTTGTTGTATCATGTGAGAATCTTGTGCTGTATATCTTTTACTCTAAGGTCACAGAACAGAGATCCTTCTATTTGATCTTTCTCTATTAGTGTGTGTTTGCTCCAGAGGTCCACACAGATCAAGTGGGCTGTATGTAAAGACTCACGTCTGGACAACAGGATGTAAAGAAGATGGATGAGGCACTTAACTCTGCACATTCATCCAGTCTGTAGAGAAAAATACAAAAATAATTGGGCCTTCAGCTTGAAAACATAAATAAAACTATTTAAAATCTGGCACTCTAACCAGCAGTGACTTTGCTTATATCTGTTGTGACGTGAATAAATATTACTTAAGCAGTTTGCCTGGCCATTTTTTAAATATTATGTTGGTTGTCTACATTCAAGCACTCCTGGCAAATTGTATAGCTAGGTTGTGAGCCAAATTATGTTCCAGGGGAGAAATGAATATTTCTCCTTGAAACAATGGTCTGTTTTTTCCCATGTACATAGTCCACTCAAAGGCTGTATGTTTCAGTATGTTTCAAATGAAAGTGTCTCTTTTTAATTTGCTGTCAGAAAAGGTTACTAGGATTAACATTTGTCTTCACTTTTTTATCTTGTACTTAACTAATATACATCTTTTAGACACCTAGGTTGTCATTAATAATTGTGTTAAAAAATACAAAGATTAGAACCTAAAGATTAAAAGGTCGAGTCTGCACCTAGGATTGTATGACTTTCTTCGAAAAATGTTGGACCTGAAACATGTTTGTTTTAGAGTTGCATACAGTATCTGATCGCCTTTCCATAAATGTACCATTTGTGAATATTTAATTAAAGAAACATGAATCCGAAAGCTCCTGAAATGGCCACCTTAGTCTTGCCTATTAAATCTTGCTAGTCCACTATTAAACAAATATTTGATTTATGCAGCATAGCAGAGCAGCATTTAACATTGATGACCCAGGACTCAATGTCTATCAGTTTGAATTTCATCTTATCCAGTTCTGAGAATGTGTAAATGTTCCTCTACCACTGCCAAAGCAGGCATGAGGGTTATCCTAATTGGCGACAATAACTTGGCCCGGTATGACAGAATTTGAATGTATTTGTGAGTTTGCTGTATTGGTCTGTTATCCAGGGCTGATCCCTGCTTTATGCTTAAGTGTTGAGGTAATAGACTCTGGCACCCTGAACCCTTAAATTAGAATATGAAGGTTCAGAAAATTAATGATGGAAAGATAAGCTTAAATAAGATGTTAAAGTAGACGCATGCCATCAAATGAGACTTCTTTACAGAGGAGGCAAATTCATTCTGCTGTGTTCAGTTTTTGTTCACAAGTGAAATGACTGAACTGTTCCTGGAGATTTCTTATTATTTTACTGACTTCATAAATGTATACTATCACAAGATTCACTTAGACCAAAACTCCATAACAGTAGGATTTATCATTGAAGCATGTTGTATAGTTGGTGGTCCATTAATACATTTAGGAGTTATGGTTTCAGTTCAGTTTGAGCAGATTGGTAAAATTATTATGAGGTATGTGATCAAGATAGTGAGTCTCTGCCCAAATTTATCCTGTGGAATGAATGGCTATGGACTGCACTCTGCATGAATGAAAGACAAGATTTAAAATTTAGCTTAATAATTAGTGTTCTAGGAAAAATTCTTGGCTGTTTGTAAAATAGTGAGTCCTGTTATTTAGATTAAGCTGCATTATCACCTACGTTTATTGGGCTTAATTGGCATATGAAACATCCCTCATGGATATCAAGTGTGGGCGGCATTAACTGTTGAATCAGCTATTTAATGGCAAGCCTTAAATAAACTGTAAAGCTTCTGACATCCAATTATCTTGCATGACTGTGGGGTCCTAGATAAACATATCCACTGAGCAAATTAGTTTTCATTTTTGTGTTTCATAGGGCAGTTTAAAAACCAGTGTGCGATTATTATTATTTTTTTTACAGCTGCTTATGGAAGCACTGTTTTAGGTCTGACAAGTCATAATATAGTTTCTGTATGGTTTCCTCAAATGAAAATGTTTTGGCCAACTGCTACCAGGAATTCTTCATTTGGCTTTTGTCAGTGCTACAGAATGTGGTACATGGTGTAGGCTTAAATAAGCGGAAAGGGTTGGCCAATGACCTGAACATTACTTAATAAAGAAAGAGCATATTTTATTAGTTTTCCTTTCAAATTGTGTCTTTTTTGTGATGTTTTACTACACTGGAAGGGTAATGCAATTTTGGAAACATATAACTTTTGATACTGACTGGCAAATGTTCCTGTAATACAAACAACTGCAGTTTCATGTCATTGATGTTTGCCCAAGTGCTGCCTGGTCTATATACAACTGTTGGCCATTCTTTTTAAGGTGATTTAGCTAAAAGTTTCACATTTTTACATCTTTTTAAAAATTGTTTTTCATAGAGCTGAGCTGGAGACTCTTAGTCTGTTGTACTGTTTTGAAAGAACTAAGAACTTAAAAGGCCAGTAATAAACACATTTCTAACATCAAACTTAAAAATGTTCCTGCAGTAATCACAAACACCATATGACATAGGCAGCAGTTTTCAAAGCACAAAAGGTCAACCACACTGCTGTCACTTTGAATTGCTTTGTAGTGTGCTCATTGACTTCTTTAATATTTCTTTCTATATAAAATGCTTTTACCAATGATGCCATAAAGCACATGGTTGTCTTAGTAGTTGACTTTTATTGAACACACTTTGACATGACCTCTTTTCAGTTTACCTTCAAGTTAAGACTTAATCACTGAAGGGAGTAGAAACTGGTTCTACCATTGCTGCTGATAAAAGCGTGAGATGGTCATTCCATAAGGAAAACAGTGTAATATAAGATGCTGTTTCCACACTCACCCACCTTACCATATTGGGTAAGGTGCATCTCCAATTATTCTGAAAGAAGCCATTACTGTCAATTTCAATGACTCAGTAAAACTTGAAGTTTATTGTTGGTTCAGGGTCCTGCAGTCCTAGCTGTCAAACTTCTAGACTTCTTAAGGAGGTAAGCTGGGCCTGCCAAAGGAGTACTATGTAGGTTGTATGCTTATAATTAAATGCAAGCAGGTATGTCCAAGACGGTGCCAAATCTAGAAAACAAACCTGTCAAACTGCAAACAATATACCCCTTCTGAGCTTCTACACTTACTTCTAATGACAATTTCTGCTGGCACTGGACTTTTGTACCTTTACATAGCCATCAGTCAACTTGCTCAAAGTGAAACAACATAGAAACCATATCAAATATTAAAAGTGTCACTACGGTATTTAGCAATAAGAATTGCAAAGAGCATCCTTTGCAAACATAAATTTGTACAACAGGAGCCGAGAAACACTAACTGCCAAGAATCACAGGACCTTTCAGGATAACGAATGACTGGCAGAATAGAATATGTTGAGATGCAACAGAGAAGTTGAAGTGCATCACATAACTATACAATGTGCAGGACTCCCTAGCTATACAGATATTTTATTCACAGTTTTTATTTTTACATTCTAAGCAAGCAGAACACAAATTACAGTAGTGCGTTACAATACATGAATAAAAGCAATTTAGTAAAACTAAAAGTATCATTTGTACTGTATATTCACAATTTTATAGATAGGGATTCCACCTATGGTTTTGCCTAATTTTATTACCCATGACACAATGCCAAAAGAAAAAGGCATTGTGTGTCCAAGCAAAATTGAGGCCAGCCAAAAACCCTAACGTGGCAAAAATCTGCCATGTCTAATTGCCTGTGGTATTTAACAGCTGCTGTCTCTACTGGTTTTATCACCTGCTTAATAGATTTCGAGGAGATTCCTTCCATCAGAAACATAAAAACTGGCAAAAGCCTTTCAACATTTGCTTCATTTCAAAAGAGATTGTCTTCTTGAAGTGATAGTCAAAGGTGCAGATGATAAGCAAATAGCTAAATGATACAAGTCTGGGAAGGGAGTAAGTCAAAGGTACAAAAATAGCTATGGTTGACATTATGCAATATTTTGTTAAGTTTGATTAACCACTGCTTTTAGGTAGGAAGCCCACAATCAACAGGGAATAAGAATTTTCATGCCAAGAAATTAAAAAAAAAAAAATTACTTATTTCTTGGCGTAAACACTTTTCTTAGTAAAGAAAAACTCAAGCTTTAAGTAAGACTCGAGAAATAGAGGTGCTTTGAGCAAAACTCATAGAAATTAACATAATGGTCAAAATTAATGTTCAGATAAAAGAGCCATTACTTTTGAGTCACTTATTCCTGAAATAGTGACCAAAAAATATTCAATCGTGGAGCAGTGAAGCATAATGTTAATATAGTCAAATGAGTTTAGAGATCTATACAGATAGAAGCTGCAAGAGATAAAGAAATACTCTAGTTAATTAGGTCAGCTAAGGTCTAATGTTTGGCACTTTAGAAGTATAAAATTCTATAACTGACACCACTGTACATTGAGCAAGTCCAAAAAAAAATGAAAGCAGGTGAACATTAATTTATTTAAAGTTAAAAAGTTTCCAGGAAAAGCAAATCCTGAACTTTTTCAAACTAGCTTAAAAAGAATCAGCGTGAAACATTACACTTGTTTCCTTCTAAACTAGGCAGAGGGGAAATTCTGTATGATAATCACATTCTTAGAAATTAAATTACAACAGCTATGGGTCATATCTTTTACAAGTACACAAACCAGACCCCTAGACTATGATCTGCTACATAAGTGCACCCAAATTCACCTTTTAAAGGGATACTCCATTCAAAAATGATGATTTTATATGTGTTATCTACCCTTATGTGGTTTGTAGTGATTGACATTCATTTTTTTATTTCACTTTTTCATAGAGAACAGAGATAACAAAATTTGTGACAGGGAGCTGCCTATGGTGACCTGTCTTTCCTCTTCATTGACTGGTAAAGACTCCTATTTTAAATTCAAAACCATGCTTCTCTTATTTTCTGAATGTGTTTATTTAACAAACTTTTCAGAAGAAAAGGCTTGTGTTTCGCACATTGTAAGTATGTGACTGTATGACTAGACACGTGGATAAGCTTCATGGAAGCTTTTGATATTGTTTGCTGTAGCTCAGCATTGGTTCACCATAGGCTCCAATTCTATCAGATATGTTACCTTTGTTCTCCATGAAAACATGAGATTAAAAAATTTTCTCAGCCATCACTACAAACCACATGCGGTAAATATCGATAAAAAAATTATAACATTTTTGAACAGAGTACTCTTTTAAGTGTATATACTTGGAGGTTGTGCTTGAAAGATACAAGAGACCCAAACATTATAATGTAGAAGATGGTTTATTTGACAAATATAAGGAATAATCACAGTGAGATAGAGGGTACAATACTCATATGAAACAAAATAGAATACCTAAGCCTCAAAGACTGCCTATATAAGGGTTACCACAAGATTTCCAATGAGGTGGCTGGCCTACATACCCACTGTGAGATGCAAGCCTCTTGTCCACCATTCAAATTACACAAATTGCCATCTGTTATGCTGAACCTAACTACTAGTTGAGCATTCACTTCTCACTATCTCCCAACTCCAATGTCAACTGGAGCTTTTAACTCTGGGTACAAGGTTACCTCTGGGTAACATTTGGTATGTATTTACAGGATTGCCAGTAACAATCTAAACTCCTGTTGTTGTGTGGAGTGGGCTCTCATAATGATAAAAGGGTCTCCTTTAAGCTCCACACACTACAAAGTTAAAAAAAATGTAAAACCAGATCAGCTGTCTACTCCAAAGTAGCTACATGTTGCCTTTATTATTTCTACATTTTGCCTGATTCAAGTCTGCTGTGTTACCGCCTTCTCCTGGACATTTCTGTCACTATTCTTGTTTCTTTTACACAATATTTATACACAAGGCATAAACTCAAATTACTAATCAATATATCAGCGAAATCCAGTTTGGATTACAAATATATCAAAAATTGGTTGCGTAATAGTGTCTACTGAATCCACTCTGTACTAATGTATTGAAAATGTACTCACAGCCTGCTTCCCCTAAACATTCCAAGTAGTCATACACAAATTAATTTCGAAGAACTGACATTTGATTTACTCCTTCAGTACTGACGGGAAAACTGATAACTAAAAATCAGTGCTGAAATCATCCCAAATGCAGAAATGTGGAGAAAGACTATACTATATTCAAGCAGTGCAAAACAAAAATAGATTATACCACATTTAAACTAGTCTTTTATTAATTGAAGTACTTATCCAAAATGGACAGAATAAAGTATACTAATCATGTACTTCATAGTGGGTAAATGTGTTATTCAAATATGCTGCACATTCGCAAAATCAGACACCTTCAGGACATTAACAATACTATAAAATTTAAGATATTTAGAGAAATGTTTGAGGTGTTAATCAAAAGAACAAAGAATACAGGTTAATCTGGATAATGACAGCTAAGTAAATTAGGTTTCTAACATTTAAAAATTTATAAAAATTAATAAACTTATTTTTAAGAAGTCTCCAATAAACACCAAATCTTAATAAAATCAATATTAATGATGTAATATGATATTTATTAGATGAATCAACCAATGATGTCAAATAGAAAAAAATCAGCTGTACATAGTGAATATTATGTGAACTCTTCACCAACCACATTATTGCTTCCTGCTGCCCCAAGATTCCCAATTAGCCATATACAAACTTTGACGGAAGAATTGGCTTTCGATTTACTTCTTGGGCACAAGCTGAATGCTAAAAGCTGGTTTGAAACACTACCACTTCTTCAATATCCAGTTAATTTTCATTGTCCTAGTTAATTGAACACAATTAACTATGTGGACACTGCTTCACCAATTCCCATTAAGTATTTTATCATTAATAATAATTAATGTATTATTACATTAATTACATTCCTGTTCAGCCTATATACCTCAGACTTCCAATACGACTCGGAATCCTGCAACGTGCAAAAGTTCGCTGACGACACTGCTGTTGTGGGCTGCATCAGGAGTGGGCAGGAGGAAGAGTACAGGAAGCTAATCAAAGACTTTGTTAAACGGTGTGACTCAAACCACTTACACCTGAACACCAGCAAGACCAAGGAATTGGTGGTGGATTTTAGGAGGCCCAGGCCCCTCATGGACCCCGTGATCATCAGAGGTGACTGTGTGCAGAGGGTGCAGACCTATAAATACCTGGGAGTGCAGCTGGATGACAAATTGGACTGGACTGCCTATACTGATGCTCTATGTAAGAAAGATCAGAGCGGACTATACTTTCTTAGAAGGTTGGCATCCTTCAACATCTGCAATAAGATGCTGCAGATGTTCTACCAGACAGTTGTGGCAAGTGCCCTCTTCTACGCGGTGGTGTGCTGGGGAGGCTGCATAAAGAAGGAGGACGTCTCACGCCTGGACAAACTGGTGAGGAAGGCAGACTCTATCGTAGGCATGGAGCTGGACAGTTTGACATCTGTGGCAGAGTGACGGGCGCTGAGCAGGCTCCTGTCAATCATGGAGAATCCACTGTATCCACTTAACAGTGTCATCTCCAGGCAGAGGAGTAGCTTCAGTGACAGACTGTTGTAACTGACAGTCTGAGGAGATCGTTCCTCCCCCACACTATGCGACTCTTCAATTCCACCCGGGGGGGTAAATGCTAACATTATTAATATTATTAATATTAATAGCAATATTAAGTTATTGTCTGTTTTTACATGCATTTTTATCACTCTTTAATTTAATATATATATATATTTTTTTTGTATCAGTATACTGCTGCTGGATTATGTGAATTTCCCCTTGGGATTAATAAAGTATCTATCTATCTATCTATCTAATGAATTTTTGTCTACAGTCTACCCTAACAAAGCTTCCAATAAACACTGAAAATCAATTAAACCAATATTGACGATTTACTTTGGAGATCCAAGCATTACTGCTGAATCATAATCATAATGTGCTCGACTGATGATGCCATTTAAACAGACAAGGGAAGGGGCAAAGTGACAAGCCAAAGACTAACACGCTTTTTTTTCCCTTTTTAGAATCAAATAATGCTGCATGGCACAGTTCCAAGACAAGCCGGATGTCATTCTACATCTGTCCCTGTAAAATTCAGCAGCAATACATGGTGCAACAAACAAAGGAGACTGAGACATGTTTATTCAGCCTTAGAAGTGTCTGTCTAACACATTAAACCCACACTGAGATGTTTTGAGTATACACAAAATAAATAAATCCTACCAAAACTGTATCATTTAAAAAAAGTATAATAAATGTAATATACTTCATATACAGTAAAATAATCAACATAAAAAAATACTGAATCTACCTACCCATTTGTTCATCTTCTATTTACTAGGGAGCCTTTCACAGAAACATTGGACACATCCATGTTCATGTTGTCAAAATCTAACCTCAAATATACAATGTAAGGTGAACAAATCCCCAGGTAAAAGATATATTATATTATACAATGGCTAGTGAAATTAAGTATTGTTGAGAGCAAGCCTCTTAAAGGATAAGTGTGGTGTTTTTTAAGTTGAAGTTATTCCTTCATAATAATGGTATATTTTAATTTGCAGCATGAAATTATGTTCTAAATTGAAGCATTTTTATAATATTTTAGAAAATACCAGACGTATCAGAGTCCAAAACGTGAAAACAAATCCTTAAAACTTATCTAAATACATTCATTTTTCAAGCCAAGAGGATTTTTAAGTATTGATCCATGCCTTCAGATTGCACACATATTGCAAAACAATCTAAGTCATTGCAGGAAAAAAAAAACACCAAATAATTTTTGTGAGATTCAGCCATTTTATCTAGAAGACAGGCTGTGCACTTCATCTTGCTAGCCATCTTCCTCCTCAGCAACACCTCCACAGCAGAACACACTCACTGATACTAATAATCCATGGGGGGAACATGCAAATTCCATGCAGATCCTCGTGATGCGAGGCAGGAATGACAGCTTTGCATTACCATATACAGTACTGAAAATTAACCTGATTAAATATAAAACGTATGCTTATAGCATCTGCAGCTCTTGTCATTTGATTGCACGCTACATACAGTATGTGCTTAATCTAAGTAAATGCGCACAAAATAACAGGAGCAGCAGGCAATCTTTGTAAAATAATGAAGTAATTATTGCGAAATAATGTGATCCAGTATGTTTTCCAGCATTAAAGATATGCCTAATAACCTCTGAAGCAGAAAATTTCATTTTAAGAAAACATGCCCTCTGCGTTTTTCTGGCATGCTTGTGACAACAAAAATAAACTGGAAGTAATACATTTTATCCAAGGAGATGTATTCGCTATGTTTTAACCATTTTTTTAATTAAAAAATGCCTTACTTTTGACCACAATTATATGTTGCAAATGTATGTTACCTAATTAATATTTTGACTATGAATAACTTTTGAGTTCAAAAATACTGAACTTGGCCTTTAAAATATTTGCTGTATGTTTCATCACCTCTTTTGTTTCAATATTCTAATGATTTTCCAATAGTAGGGCCAAAGCTACACCTCAGCCTTACCTAAAATCCCCCTCCAAGCTCCTCCATTCAACCATAAAACAGAACTTTGAAAAATTAAATTGATACCATTATCATTTTTTGTTTATGCCAACTTTCACTTTTTAACTTTTGTGGTTGATCACTTTCATTGCACTGCTACTCCTTTGCTTTCACTTTTGGATTTGTTTGCCTAATTGCAGACATCAATGGCAGCCCACAAAACTGAATAGACAGGAGAATATAGATAAAGGCGGAATGCTCAGACTGATGTTATTAATGGATTCCATCATTGTTAGGACTGTTTTCCCCCTTTATCTTTGTAATAGAATTTGCTGAGGATAAGTAGGGACAGTAAAAGCTGAACTGACAGGAAAAAAACTCTGAAAAGATTTAACAAATCTTCAAACCAAGGCATCGGGAAATAAAAAAATCTATATAGACAAGTGCACCTTGCTTCAAGAAGGTAACAAGGAGTGTAAATTGCAAAAATGAGAGTGGAGTGACTGAGCTACAGCAGCAAATACTGGAAAGGATTTAGGGCTTTACACTGACTAAAAGGTCTCATTCTCCAGGATGTGTGCAGAAGCAATTAAAAAGTCTAATAAAATGTCAGGCTATATTGCAAAACCATAGAATATAAATCATGAACTCTTGTGCTCAAAATCTGCAATGCACCTAAGAGGCTGTGCTTTCAAGCACCGCAGATCTGATCTTACACCTTATTTTAGGTGTTCAAAGAGGAGCTACCAGGTGCATGTCTAGATTAAAGGTTGTGCCATGCTATACCTAAAGTTCTATACATTATATGACTATTTTCCAATTCTCAGAGGCACCATCAAAGGTAATCAAGTTTCATCCACTTAATTAGTGGAAAACGCTTGTTTGGATATATTGGGCTTTTCCATTCACAATCTACTGGCATGAACTGAAAGACAGTCTGTAACAAATACTAATATAAGATTTCATTAGAGGACTGTGGGACAATTTAGCTATTCGATACTCTTTAGGATGGATGAATTAATCCACCATGGTCTTTTATAAACATTATTTTGCACTTTCTTGAACTTCTTCCTTAGTGTAAATATCCATCTTTTATTTAAAACTTCGGCTTTTTTTCTTTTGAAAAAACAAAACAAAATAAAATAAAAACATTATTTGCCTTTAAAACAAAATTCAAAACTTCTCAGTGTTTTGGTGTCTAATGTAATATGTATGGGTAAAGTACCCATTTATTAGTTTTTTTTCATTGTTATGTTTGTGTTGTTAAACTCAACTTATTCTCTGAACCTACTCTGGGAGCTGGGGCCTAATCTGGTAATACTGACAAGAAAACAACAAATGTTCTAAACACACATTTTTCTAAGATCTTCACATGTAAGGATGTAGATAACCTCCCAGTGGGACTACTAAGACGGCACTGAGTGATTTGGAAATTGCAAAGTGAGAAGTACTGCTCAGACTAAATAGGTTGAAATCAAACAAATCACCAAGACCAGGTATTATTTTCCCTCGAGTTCTTAAGGTTATTGTGTTCATATACAGTATAAACCCTTGAAACATATTTGTGGGAAGTATCTGTGTACTGGAGAAATTCTGAAGAACTGAAAAATGACAAATATGATCCCATTATAGAAAAGAGTGTCTGGGCAGATCCAAGCAACTAGATGCCAGTAAGCTTAACATGCATCACAGGAAAATTAATGGACGGAATTATTAAGGATAAGATTGAGAAACACATGGCAATAACAGTTTTACTTAACAGTCAGCATGGAGAGGTCATGTTTAACTAAAAAAAGTGGAGCATATGATATTATTTATCTTGAACTTCAGAAAGCATTTGATAAGCTGTGTATCAAACTAAAAGAAGTGGAGGTAAAGGGTGATGTTTTAGATGGGTGCAAAATTGGTTAAGACATAGGAAGCAGAGGGTTATGGTGTGTGGAACCTTATCAGAATTGACTGATGCTAAGTGTGGTGTGCCTCAGGGGTCAGTGCTAGGGCCACTGCTATTTTTAAAATATATAAATGATTTGGATAGAAATACAAGTAACAAGCTGGTTAAGTGTGAGGATGATACCAATATACAGTAGGTGGATTGGCAAATAATCTAAAATCTACTGAATGATTACAGAGGGACTTGGATAGCATGGGGGTCTGAAAATAGAAAGTACAATTTTTGAGAAGGATTTAGGAGTCGCAGTGGACTCTATCAACTTCCAGTCAGTGCTCAGAAACCATTAAGTAGGCTACCAGAATGGTTGGTTATACAGCATAATACATAGAGTACAAGTCCAATGTGGATAAGCTCAAACTTTATAATGCACTAGTGAGGCCTCATCTGGAGTACAGTGTATAGTTTTGGTCTCCAGGCTCCAAAAAAGTGCTAGAAAAACTGCACAGTAGAGCAACTAGGCTGATTTCAGGGCTACAGGGGATGAATTATGAGGAAAGATTAAAAAAACTGAGCCTTTTGAGTTTAAGCAAAAGAATATTAAGAGGTGACATGATTGAAGTGTTTAAAATTATAAAGGGAATTAGTACAGTGAATTGAGACTGTTATTTTAAAATGAGTTCATCAAGAACACGGGGACGTAGCTGGAAACTTATTAAGGGTAAATTTCATACAAACAGTTTTTGTTTACACAGTGAACCACAGACACTTGGAATAAGCTACCAAGCAGTGTGGTAAATAGCAGGACTTTAGTAACTTTTAAATCTAGACTTCACAGTTTTTTAGAGGAATTAAGTTGATAGGACTGGTGAGCTTTGTTAGGCTGAACGGCCTGTTCTTATCTAGATTGTTCTAATGTTCTATTGAATGCAGGTCAGGAACAAAGCATTTTTCAATTTTATTTTTGTTTGTATGTGATCATATGGCTGAATGTAAAATTTGAGGCTATAAAAAGACAAAACAAATTCTTGTTACTTGAAGGTTTTTTGCTACAGTACATAAACCTATGCAAAGTCATGAATGGTTGTACTAATGATGTGGGTGACATATTTTGCTTATAATCTATTTATTTATGAATTAAGATGAAACTCACAATTTTAAGACAGGGCTACTTTAGTTTTCCCTTACTGTTATTGGACAGATATCTGTCCACAGGAGGTGTGCTTTTCAGACAGCAAATTCCTGCTGCTTACATTGATGAAAAGCCATTGTACAGTCTGTGATTATTAAAAGAAGGAGGGGGATTTTTCTGCCAAGAACATCTTGCTAGACAGATACAAACTAATGCACATTCTTAGATTTGGTCATCAGTCATATAGACTGTGCCTTAAACATCAGATACTGCAAATGTACCCCACCCAATAAGAAAAAGAAAAATAACACATAAATAAATAAATACATACATACATACATATACACACACACATATATGCGTTACCTGGTAGGTAACCATCCATTCAATCAAGTTGGGACTCAGAATGCAATATATATAATCAAAGTAAATACATACAAAATAACAGCAGCAGCAGGCAAACTTTGTAAAATAATTAAGTAAGTATTGTGAAATAATGTGATCCAGTATGTTTTCCAGCATTAATGATATGCACTGGCCACACAGCCCCACAGCATGATGGAACCACCAGCATATTTTACTGTAGGTAGCAGGTGTTTTTCTTGGAATGCTGTGTTCTTTTTCCTCCATGCATAACGCCCCTTGTTATGCCCAAATAACTCAATTTTAGTTTCATCAGTCCACAGCACCTTATTCCAAAATGAAGCTGGCTTGTCCAAATGTGCTTGAGCATACCTCAAGCGGCTCTGTTTGTGCTGTGGGCGGAGAAAAGGCTTCCTCTGCATCACTCTCGCATACAGCATCTCCTTGTGTAAAGTGCGCCGAATGGTTGAACGATGCACAGTGACTCCATCTGCTGCAAGATGATGTTGTAGGTCTTTGGTGCTGGTCTGTGGGTTGACTCTTACTGTTCTCACCATTCATCGCTTCTGTCTATCCAAAATCTTTCTTGGTCTGCCACTTCGAGCCTTAACTTGAACCGAGCCTGTGGTCTTTCATTTCCTCAATATGTTCCTAACTGTGGAAACAGACAGCTTAAATCTCTGGGACAGCTTTCTGTATCCTTCCCCTAAACCATGATGGTGAACAATCTTTGTCTTCAGGTCATTAGAGAGTTGTTTTGTGACCCCCATGTTGCTACTCTTCAGAGAAAATTAAAGGAGGAGGGAAACTTACAATTGACCCCCTTAAATACTCTTTCTCATTATAGGATTCACCTGTGTATGTAGGTCAGGGGTCACTGAGCTTACCAAGCCAATTTGAGTTCCAATAATTAGTTCTAAAAGTTTTGGAGTCAATAAAATGACAACGGTGCCCAAATTTATGCACCTGCCTGATTTTGTTTGAACAATTATTGCACACTTTCTGTAAATCCAATAAACTTCATTTCACTTCTCAAATATCACTGTGTGTGTCTCCTATATGATATATTTAACTGACATTTTTTATTGTAACAACCAACGATTTATACAGGAAAATAATGACTATTAACAAGGTTGCCCAAACTTTTGCATCCCACTGTATCTGTGTTAAAGAATCAAGCCTTTGATAGTTCTGACAGGTAGTTGGTTTGGCAAAAATTGCACGTTTGAAATTCTGACATGGGCAGAATGCCCAAAGGCCCATAGAAACTTAAGACAAACTGATGGTAATGCATGTGCCACCCATGTGTCATGTCAAGATCCAATTTTTAATTTACCATATGCTGTGGCATTTGAAGCACTGAACAGTTTTAGCCGCAAAAGAGATGGAACAGATGGAGAATAATTTGCCATTGGCTAGAAGGGTTTGGACATGGTAGTTAACCAGAAGCAGAAGGCAGGTACTTGTAATTACTGGGTGAAAGTGTATGTGTAAAACTAAGGCAAGAGATTACTGAATTGTTACCTCTATTTCACAATGAGAATAATTTGAGCAAAATGAGCTATGGAATTGTTATTGGCACTGATGGGTCAAGCTAGTTTCTAAAAGCCTAGGATTCCAACCATGCAGGCTACAATTTCTGTTAAACTAGTTTTGTGATTAAGATCTTTGCTGTTGGTAATTACATCAGCATTACATTACCAGCTATTTTCCTTCTCTGACAAAATTAACAAAATATTTAGTAGATTAGCTTTTAGCCTTTAATCTTTTCTCTTATACACCTTTTAAATATTGCATTCAAACAGCTGCTGGATGGTAAACACACAAAATAAGAGATGCAAAGAAATTAGCTAATGAGTTTCTGGCTGTCAGTAATAACTATCAGTGAATATATAAAGGAAACAGATCACTTCACAAGCACCAATCCACTCACTTCAAAACCCTTTAAATTCAGTTGCAATAGGATGCCACATCAATGAAGTCTACACTTATATATCAGGTCAATTTATATTTAACAATTATTAACTCCATCTTTAGGATGTTGGAGAAAACTGGTAACATCTGGATAAAAGCCCTCAAAGACACAGGAGAACATGTAAATTCTCAATGAACAATGGCTGAGCTAGGAGTTAAACCCCTTCTGCAGAACTGACCAGCAAGCATACATTACAGCTAAAAGAAATCTTAAAATTGCTTGCAGCAAAACCACAAACATTTTGCCGAACACAGAATATCCATGTTATACTATATACTGGATATATACGCCTACAAAATCTTAAATTACATGGTTTATTTTTAACAGAAATACCTCAAAAGAAAGCAATATTATACAAAATTATTTTATCTATGTCACCTATTTCGTTAAGAATACCATTTAGAAGAGAGAAAAGCAAAAAAACTGTAAAGAGATGCATGAAAAGTGTGATTACATCATATTTTAAGAAGACACAACCATTTTTTTATGAGCCAGCAAATATATAACTTATAAAAATTAAAAGCTAATTCCATAAACAATCTGTTTAAGTTCTTTTCTCATACATTCCAGGCATAAAGTACTTGCCAATTAAATGTGCAAATCATGGGACATGGCAGACATTTAGAAAGTCCAGGCTAGTGACTTGAAAATTATTCAGTCTGTTTCATTGTATTATTATTTTTTAGACAGCAGAAAAGTATGGAGAAGTTACTCACAGGGAACTCAGTGAATTAATGAACATAGTAAATCAAGTCTACTTCAGGCAGTCAAAATAAATCTATATATATTTGTAAATTTTTACTTTGCATATGATTATGTATTTTTTGTTACTTTGAAATTGTGTACTGTCTTTTTAAATGTGCCTCCATTTGAAGTGTTCTGTGGGTAGAGCCCCAGTAGGCAAGGCCACTCTAATATCACCTTTGCTGCGTCCTCCCTCTAACTTTACATAGGCTTGTTTATACTTCACACTCAAAACGCGTACATGCTTGCATCATGGCTGCCATGAATTCCCAGCATCCATTTCATGCGTCCTCAGAGCAAATACTCAGAAATTAATGCAACGCGTGCACGAGTTGCAACCCCAGCAAAAAGTCGGGGGTTGGTGGGGCGGTAGCAGTGTGATAAAATTCGCAATGTGATGTCAGAGTCTCTGTTTACTATCTACATATGACAGAAAGCCGCTTTGAGGATCCTCCAGGATTGATGTTTGATGAATGGTTCGATGTTGTGTGGAAAAATGCTGACATACAAATGCATTTTTGGTGCTTTTATATTCAAGTGTCGCATATTCCAGATCATAATGACATCAGACATTTTAAAATTCTCACATATCATCTTCTGTGCCGTCCTTAATTTTTTTTTTGTGCACCTTCACAACACCAACGGAATGTACAGCGCTGTATTTGAGCCACAGAAAAAAAATGAAGGACACAGTGAAAAGGTCTATTTTATGATTAAAGTGGAAATCTCGGCTTAAATCTTGAAATTTTCACTTTAATCCTGTAGTTTACATTATCATTAAAGTAGATAAACGTCACCTTAAAACTGACCCAGTTGTTAATCACTACCTGCTTCTGGGACTTTCTGCTGAACTGATGGCAGAGGCAGGCCCCAAAAGATCACTACAAAGAACACATTAAATGTATGATATTCCAACACTCTGCACATTTAGAATCCTTAGATTTATATTTGATATTACTTTTATGTTGAAATGCATTAAAGTATGTTTATTAAATTTTACAGATAAATCATTAATTTAGTTTAAATAACGACTACAGTTAATAAATACACACATGGGGGGTGACATGGTGCTGGAGGGGTAGCGCTGATGTCTCACAAGGTGTCACATTGCAGGTGTTCCCTGCTGGAGTTTGCATGTTTTCCAGCTGGGTTTCCACAGTGTGCTCCAGTTTCCTCCCAAAGATATGAAGATTTGGTGACGCTAAAATGATTCCAGTATATGTGAGTGCTAGTATTCACCTTGCGATGAGCTGATGTCCTGTCCAGGGATTGTTTCTGCCTCGTGCCCAATGATAGCTGGAATGAACGCATCCCCGGACTGATGGATTTAATCATGAAACATCCTTTTCAGAGATATTGCGGCAAGGTGTCTTTGGAATTTAATGGATGTTTCAGGCAATTCACAGTTTTCTCACCATGATGATATCTCACACTGCCACCTGGTGGAATCTTCCAGATTTACGTAAAGTATGCACACAAGCATGAACAGTTAAATGCTTGCGTATCAGTAGCATCCGCTGCAGTATGTGTCGCGTGAAGTATAAACCTGGCCTTAGAGGACACCGCAAGAGATTTAGCCAGGGGTCCATTTGTTTGTATTAGGAGCCTGTTTGTAAGTATTATTATTATTTCTTGGTTAGCTGGCTACTGGTCTTTCTTGCCTGTTTATTTAGATTTGCCTTTGGGACTTGTGTATTAGGACTTAGTTGCTTTGGAATGCATTTAGGTAAACCCTTTTTTTATGTTGAGCATTTTGCTCTGTTTTTTTATATTTTGTTAAATGAATTCTACCTTTATAATAATTTTGTTTGCCCTTCTGTTTACAAGCCAGGGGTTTGTGATTATCCCCTGCCTTTAAGGCCATGAGATATTTCTTTATATTTGGAATTTTAAAGACAATTTTCCCTGCAGCAGGCAATTGTCTGGCACAAGCTGGACTAAGTATGCCTTATCTGGGCTGGCTAGTGAAGGTACTTGCTTGCTTTTATGAGTCTTTTTGGAGACCTCAGACTCTTTTAGTCATATTTGTAAATCCTTCTCACAATAGGTATACATGCAAATGTCTTAAACTCAAGGGAACAGATCCTGACAAAATGTTCTCTGTCAAAAACATCTCTACATTACTGTGTTTAAAGAACACAATTTTATATAATATACAAAGAATGCTGACCGGTATTAAAACTGTGAATTATAATACAATTTTTACTAAACTTTTAGAAGTTAAATTTTATTAATCCTAACAATATCAAAGTAAATATGTACGCTTTTAATTATAAACATTATTTTAATTAAATTTCTGCCTGGAATTATATTTTGAAAGTTCTTCTACATATTAGCATTTGTAGCACATACATGAAGAAACTTACCAAGGCACACTGAACAACTGCACACTATAGGTGAAAGCAGAATCATGGGCAATGAGAAAACATTACTGAGTTCTATCTACAGTATATTCCTGCATATACTGTATGTAACCTACAGTAAATGTGATCTGATCTTTATCCGAGAAGCTGATTAAACCATACACACACAAAACTGCACTTTTCATATCTTAACTGAACTCATGGATGCCACAATCACTGATTAATTAAAAAAAAAATGTGACAACCTCTAGGATAATCAGATCTGTTAAGATTATAATTTGAAGCAGATTATCCATTCATTTAGATTAAAGAGCTAGGAAGTGTTCTATTAAAAATGGAAAAAAAAAACTTTATTTGTCACTCTTAGTCTGAACCAGATGTGTTGATTTAAAGTGATTCCGCAAGATGTGCAAATGTCATCATGTTCATTAGGGTGAAAATGGGTACAAAATAATTTCTAAAGACTTTTGAGAATCTTTAAATTGTGGACAAATGAAGAAAACATAACGCTATTGCTACTCTTCCTTGGAATGAATCTCTAAACAAAACTCAGCACACATTCAAGGAATAAAAAACTCCAGTGTTACACATTGGCATAGTCATCAGGATTTTCTGGCAGTCTATTTTGCAGAAAGCCTGCAAAAAAACAAATTGTAAGTGAAACCATAATACAGTAATACAGCACACACTATACAAATAAAATAAGGGATATTTATTCCTTCTTAAGCACCTTCTCACAAACCTTTTCCAATAATCAGTCACCAATACAATTATAATTACAACAAACCACTAAAACTTCCTCTGCCTGTTGAGTTTTTGCCTGCTGCCTCCCAACTCTGACTCCTCCATGTGTGGCAGTGGGCTTCCTTTTATGCTAAACCCGATTATTCTTCAGGGGCCACACCACATCTTCTGGCAAGCACTTCTGGGTCACAGTGAAAGTAGGGATGTCCTCCCCTGACCGCACCTTCTGTTGGAACGTAGGGCTGTCCTTTTGGACTCTTTATCCCAAGCACCCTTGAGGGTGTCCTGACTGGGTTCCCATGAGAGGACCACTGCCACCTGATGTATGGGGGATTGAACTGCTCCTGACTCCTGGTTTCAGCCAGTACGTCCAACATCCATTTTCACGAAGTTATTTATTTGTTCCGCTGGCCAATTAGTCCGAGTAGTTGCATTGGCTTCCCGTCTGGGTAATGCTTTTCTCCCCTCATCCAGGATGTCCGCTCTTCTGCTACAACATACACAACTATAAGAAGATATTTAGGAATAGCCAAGTTTAGCTGTTGGCTCTACTCAGTGGAAATTATGTGAGAAATTCATGCATCACTAAATATCACTTAAATAAAGTAATTATGTTAAGGGAAAGAAAAAATACTTTAGGCCAGTATGTGAGTTGATTATCAGATAAAAGAATGAACTGGTTGAAGTCATTTTGATAAAGCAGGAAATATCAGTCCTAAAGTTTCATATTTGTCTTCCAAAAGAGACATTTTTTTATTTATTACTAGGACTTCAGATGATGATTATATCATGTTATGCCTGAAATGGATGCATAAATAAAAGATAAACAAATTGCTGGTCAGTCACAGAAGTATGGAATGATCCTTGGTCTTAAAAGAGTCTTCTAAAGGGCATGTGTGGAATAGTGGGTAGGCAGCTAGGAAAGGAAACCAGAGGCTAATTTTTAAATAATCGCGCCCCAAGAAAGTGCAGACACCAGTTGGGAGTGGGGATGAGTACAATTCACTCCACGGTTAACTGAGGTACTTGCTGACTGTGCCGCATACACATGCATAGGTGGGCAGATAAGTCAGGCAACCTCGATGATGTCGCGAAGGGCACGGCTCAATGCTCCCGTGCCTAATTAGGCAGCTGAATAAAAGGAGCTTTCATGGGACAGAAGGAGGAAAAGAGAAAAAAGAGACAGATAAAAGAAAGGAGAAAAGAAAGAGAAAGAGAGGTTAAATAAAGGAAGAGAGAGAGGCAAGAGGCAGAGAGAGCCAGTGCGAGACAGATAAGGCAGGCAGCTGGGAGGAAGTCCCTTGGGGAGCATGCTTCCGACACTTGGGGGCTGAAGGTAGCCACTCCAACAGAGCATGTTTAGGGAGAAGGAGTGACCAGTGTGGCAGACGGCTGGGGCTCTTGCCCGGCTGGGAGGCCCCTTTAATGGAAGGACCGGGGGATAGAGGGCATTTTCAGGGCAATACGCCCCCCGTTACACAAAAGGGCAAAATCCCCTGGCTTACAGCGGGGCCATGGTTTTGGAGCTTTAAAGCTCAGCCCTGCTGGAGACTATGGACAGTTTCTGAGCCCTGGGTTGCAGAACTTCTGCCACACCCGGAAGTGCTGTCAGAAGAAGATTTGAGAGCATGTGGAGCACTTCTAAGTGCTCTATAAAAGGAGCCGCCTCACTCCATTTAAGGAGCCTGAGTTGGGAGGAGGTGGACGAAGCTTGCAGGGAGAGGAGTGCAGAAGGTAGAGGGGGAGACGAAGAAAGGTCTGTGCTTGTTTATTGGTATTGCTATATTGACTGTGCTGTGAGTGTGGGGAACAGGGAGAAGCGTTGCTCATGCAGAAAAGACAAGTGTGTGTGCTGGACAGTAATTGTATTCTGCCTGTCTGTGTCAGGTAGGGTGGCTGGTATGCGCCCTGGTGGGCCACAGCAAATGTTTGCTTCCATGTAAGTCAGGAAGGCAACAGGAGTTGGAGAGAGGAGGCTCAGATGGGGAGCCCTATTGGAGCCATGGACAGTAGGAACCTGAGCTTCAGCAAGAATCTAATCAGGGTCAAAGCACTAATTTGTATAGTACAGTTACATTAGTGTTGCAAGGGCTTTAAGAATCATGCACTGCATGGTAATATGCTTTAGCATTTCTGAGAAATTAATACCAAAGTAAGGCAAAAATAAAGAGAATGATACCTTTGTCTAAAATTATTTTGTTACTGTATTTAACGTATGTAATTGAGTACATTCAAAAGTGGTTCAAATTCCTCTAAACTGTTGCTTGAAAAAAGGAAAAGCAAAGAGCTTTTTATCAGTAAGCTGAAATTTAGCAACACAGATTGAAAGGATAGACAGGATTACTTTAACGTCTTTTCTTATCTTTCTGCAGTTGCAGTGGGTCAAATCAATAACTAAGTCAGGCAGCTTGTATGGCCATTTGCGCAAGTCCTTCTGCTATCAGTAAGGCCATCTTTGGTTTCAACAGCGTCATGAAATCAGACACGAAAACTTTTAATAAAGCACTCTTGAAAAGAGACTGCATTCCACAGAAAGGTAAAAAATAAATTGACTAAAAATTTAAAAATATTTCACCTTAACAGGATAGTAATTAACTGCAGTGCCTTAAAAAACAATTCGGAATGCTATGTGCATATTATTTTAAACTTAAACTCATTGCAGGAATTTGAATAATCAGTTTTATACTTTTTGTATTTTTAGGCATTGTTTTTAGCCAAAGCATGCATTTTAGTTTGAATAAAGTTTCACTGCCAAGACTTAAAATATTCAGGATACTTTTTAGGCTGCTTAGAAAATTAATTCTGGAACTGCAGCATTTCCTAAATACATTGTAAAACACAAAGATAGACTGCTACTGTCCACCACTATCTTAACTAGCACTCACTGAAAAGAATCACCTTCTTCTTTCGGTTGCTCCCGTTAGGGGTTGCACACAGCGGATCATCTTCTTCCATACCTTTCTGTCCTCTGCATCTTGTTCTGTTACACCCATCACCTGTATGTCCTCTCTCACCACATCCAAAAACCTTTGCTTAGGCCTTCCTCTTTTTCTCTTGCCTGGCAGCTCTATCCTTAGCATCCTTCTCCCAATATACCCAGCATCTCTCCTCTGCACATGTCCAAACCAACACAATCTCGCCTCTCTGACGTTGTCTCCCAACTGTCCAACTTGAGCTGACCCTCTAATGTACTCACTTCTAATCCCATCCATCCTCGTCACACCCAATGCAAATCTTAGTATCATTAACTCTGCCACCTCCAGCTCTGTCTCCTGCTTTCTGGTCAGTGCTACCGTCTCCAATCCATATAACATAGCTGATCTCACTACCATCCTGTAGACTTTCCCTTTCACTCTTGCTGATACCCGTCTCTCATAAACTACTCCTGACACACTTGTCCACCCATTCCACCCTGCCTGTACTCTGTTCTTCACCTCTCTTCCACAATCCCCATTACTCTGTACTGTTGATCCCAAGTATTTAAACTCATCCACCTTTGCCAACTCTAGTCCCTACATCCTCACCATTTCACTGAACTCCCTCTCATTTACACACATGTATTCTGTCTTGTTCCTACTGACCTTCATTCCTCTCCTCTCTAGAGCATATCTCCACCTCTCCAGGGTCTCCTCAACCTGCTCCCTACTATCGCTAAAGATCACAATGTCATCAGCAAACATCATAGTCCATGGGGACTCCTGTCTAATCTCGTCTGTCAGCCTGTCCATCACTATTGCAAATAAGAAAGGACTCAAAGCCGAACCCTGATGTAATCCCACCTCCAACTTGAATGCATCCGTCGCTCCTACCGCAGACCTCACGACCTGTCACACTTCCCTCGTACAAATCCTGTACAACTCTTACAATACCACAGCTCCTCTCGAGGCACCCTGTCATATGCTTTCTCCAGGTCCACAAAGACCCAATGCAACTCCTTCTGGCCTTCTCTAAACTTCTCCATCAACATCCTCAGAGCAAACACTGCATCTGTGGTGCTCTTACTTGGCATGAAACCATACTGCTATTCACTAATCATCACCTCACTCTTAACCTAGCTTCCACTACTCTTTCCCATAACTTCATGCTGTGGCTCATCAATTTTATTCCCCTGTAGTTACTGCAGTCCTGCACATCCCCCTTATTTTTAAATATCGGCACCAGTACACTTCTTCTCCACTCCTCAGGCATCCTCTCACTTTCCAAGATTCCATTAAACAATCTGGTTAAAAACTCCACTGCCATCTCTCCTAAACATCTCCATGCTTCCATATGTATGTCATCTGGACCAACAGCCTTTCCATTTTTCATCCTCTTCATAGCTGTCCTTACTTCACCCTTGCTAATCTGTTGCACTTCCTGAATCACTATCTCCGCATCATCTAACCTCTTCTCTCTCTCATTCTCTTCATTCATCAGCCTCTCAAAGAACTCTTTCCATCTGCTCAACACATTCTCCTCACTTGTGAGTCTGTTTCCATCTTTATCCTTTATCATCCTAACCTGCTGCACATCTTTCCCAGCATGGTCCCTTCCAACCTCTCATACAACTCATCATACGCTTTTTTTTTAGTCTTCGCCACCTCTCTCTTCACCTTGCGCCTTATCTCTTGTCTACTTTCTGCATCTCTCAGACTATCCCACTTCTTCTTTGCCATCCTCTTCCTCTGTATACTCGCCTGTATTTCCTCATTCCACCACCAGGTTTCCTTTTCCTCCTTCCTTTTTCCAGATGTCACTCCAAGCACCCCTCTTGCAGTCACCCTTACTACATCTGCTGTAGTTTCCCAGCTGTCTGGTAACTCTTCACTGCCACCCAGTACCTGCCTCACCTCCTCCCTAAACTCAACCTTGCAGTCTTCTTTTTTTAACTCCACCATTTGATCCTTGGCTCTATCCTCACTCTATTCCTCTTCTTGATCTTCACCGTCATCCCACAGACCACCATCCTATGCTGCTTAACTACACTTTCCCTTGCCACCACTTTGCAGTCTTCAATCTCCTTCAGATTGACTCTTCTGCATAGGATGTAATCTACCTGTGTGCATCTTCCTCCACTCGTACATCACTCTATGTTCCTCCCTCTTCTTATAACACGTATTAACCAGAGCCATGTCCATCCTTTTGGCAAAAGCCACTATCCTTTGACCTTCTTCATTCCTCTTCTTGACACCATACCTACCCATCACCTCCTCATCTCTTCTGTTCCCTTCACCAACATGCCCATTGAAATCCGCTCCAATCACCACTTTCTGTCCCTTGGGTACACTGTTCATCACTTTATCCAACTCACTCCAAAAATCTTCTCTCTCACCCATTACACACCCAACTTGCAGGCATTGCACTAACAACATTTATAAGAACATAAATATATATATATTGCTGTTGGTTTGTATTACTGGCAATACTTTTCACTCGGGAGAGTACCTAACCTGCAATTTTCTTAATTACAATCAGACTAAATGCTTACAACCTTTTACTAAAGTTATAGAAGTTCTTTCTGCAATACAAATAATGAATGATGTTTCAGCTACAAATTAATACTAAAAAATAAAGACTTCCTAGAAGGACAAATTTTGGCAAATAATGCTGGAATCCACTTTACAGATGTCACTTCAAAATCTACATTTTTAGTGCATTTTGCATTGCAACGAGATGGCTTACTATTTATAACTAATCAGTGTCAATCGGTCTGTTTTTACTATCACTTACATCATTTGAAGCAAAAGAAAAAACAGTCCAATAACACTGAAATATAAGGTCAATTTGAAATTGTCAACATAGTATGAAACAAACACTACAATGCTATTTATTATTAAGTTGCTTTTCTTTGCTAAACTATATGGACATATCCAAGTAGACTGGCTTTAATGTCTGACGGTGGACACATATCATCTTGTGTATCAGACTGAACTGCCAGTATACAAGTGTCTCCCATGAGGAACGTAAAAGTTAAACTGGATAAAATTACAACTTTGTAAAGAAAAAATTATTTGTTTTTGTTAGCTAATGCTTAGAACAAATAGCAACCTACTTTATTTCTTTATAGGAATGAAGGAAATATAAAAAATAAAAGACCCAATGAAAAAAATATATAAATACTTCACATTACCTGAAGAACAAATCTACTCCAAGATCACAACTACCTCATTATTTGTGGTGAAACCTTGATCACGACCAGCTACGTTTGTTTGCACTTTTTTTTTTTTATCTTAAATGAAGAGTTCTACGAAGTAGAAACAGGGTGCTGCAAAGCATTGCCACTTTACATGTCCCAGAACCCAGCTCAGTCTGTGTGAAGTTTAACTAGGTTGAGGGAAGAGGTGCCGGTATATAAAAATGTGTCCTTTAATGGTTTAGTATCCCATTCAAACTTAGATTTCACTGCTGCTGTGAAAAGTTGTAGATTCCATAAAATCAATAGCATGCTGAAAAAAAATTTAGTCAATTTAATCTACAAGACATACTTCATGTGGTAACAAGTAATTGCACTGGGTTTATTAAAGTCAAAGGTAGTATTTGATTGAACTAATATAACAGATTTAAAATAACCTGAAATTCTGATGCTTTAATAAAGGAAATGCAATTATTAACATATGACAATTTTCTCACATAAAACATAATATAAAAAATGTTATATTAAAAGGTAAGGTAACACAGTGCCTGGAGAAAGACATCTCCTGACAAAACTTTAATGTTTCCAGTTGTACGTTAAAGGGGAATAAAGGCGTTGACATTTCTTGTTTGTTTTAAGTAAATACATTACGTTAAACCAACACAATCTTGTTTCAATATGAAAACATCTTAGTATATTAAGTTACATCTTTGAAAGCAAAACAAGAGAGTCAGATGAAATATAAATAATTCTTTAAAATAACCTACTACCCATGTTCACTTTTTTAAGTGCAAGTTAATCAAGATAAGAAAATGTCTGCCTGGAATGTATTTACCTTTTCTGTTGCAATCACAAAGTGGAAGTAGCACATATTTAGATTATAATTAATGTCTGGAACATATCAATAAAAAATTATTTTAATAGGCTATCAAACAGACACTCAAAGAGACTAACTATTTGATGCCAGAATTGGCTAGATTCTATAATAATATACCGTATATGTTTTTGTGTTAAGGTTTTAACTGATCTATAATAAGATTTTCCAATCTCATTTTACTTGTTTTGCACTGTGTCAAAATTAGGTCATCCAGTCCTTAAACCTATTATATTTATATATTAATAGCATTTGCCAGTTATCTGTCTATTTTCTAGCCAGATTATCCAATTTTTGGCAGCTGAAGCTGTTGTCTGCAAGACTGGGCACAACCATGAAATCAACCCTAGATGGTGGGCCAATCCATTGTCTGATACAATTGTTCTATTATGTGTGGGTGTGAGTTGCCAGCTAACCCCATCCACATATTTCGGTGGAATAACTAAGGAAAAATCCATGCACACACAGGGAAAATGTACACGCTCTAAGACCCAGGATTCATGATTTGTGAGGCAGCAGAACAAACTACTGTGCCATCCTGCTGTTCTAATAACTAATCACGCCACCAAAAGTGAGCAATTGATATAAACTGATTTCTTCAGGAAAGAAGGCTTTCAGCATTATAACATACAATGCCAAGTGGACTAAAAAATAGAATATTTTCACTTTATACAAATTTTTATCCTTTGCAGGTAGTGCTTAATGCTATCCCTTGCATTATGTAGAATGTGCTTAATGTTCAAAGATCTACTGTAAGATTTTGTGTAAATACGTCTGACTTAATCTCTAGTTAGAGACAGAAAATATCTGTCATTAAGATATTCTGCAAAAAAAAAAAAAAAAAAGAAAAGCTACTTGACAAGACACGAAGCTGCCAGAAAATCACCTTACTGCACGTTGTCTTACGTGTGACATGTGCTTCTTTTCAGCTAAATCGATAAAAATATACAATGCACAGATGGCAGCAACAAATTTTTGCTCAGTTTTGACAACATAAAATAAATAGTGGAAATGAAAGACAGAAATCAAAAACTACACTTAATACAAAAGAACACATGAGCCATGTATACAACATTGCAGTTTAAATCAGTTTGAGATACAGTGCCTAAAAATGAATGAGAAAAGGAAGCTAACAGTTAACGAATCAAACAAATACAACAAACAAGCTAAGCTGCAGCTGACAACATGAACCATCCTTGGACTTTTCCTGACAATAACTTTCAAGTCAGCTGCAAAGAACTATGATATGACAAACATTTTGTGTATTACAACCCATTACTAAATAGGCATTAATAGCTATTATATACAGTATCGTATGCTTTATTAAGGGAAAATGTGATAGGATGACTCCATCACCTTTGTCATATAAGGCAAATAAAGAAACTAAATAGCAGCATGTCCATCTTCTGACACTAGTAGAAAATTCTGCTAACTTCTGTCTGAGACATGACAACAATTTCCAAATTTTATACCAACACACAATCCGGCAAAAAAACTCTTAAATTCGGACACCTAATAAATTACATAAATGCTCTGAACAGCATTTAATATTAAGCACTAGAAGGAACATGATGCTTGGTCTTGTCTTTTTTCCATTTGCATGTTCTCTCAGTGTCAGTGTGGGTTTTACCTCCCACATCCTGAAATGCTGATCAGGTTAACTGGCAGATGCAAACTGGCCTCTTTGTGAGTGCACTCTATAATGGACTAGCACTTTGTCCATCACTGTTAATAATACCAGTTTCAAGACATAAGAATTAGATGTCATATAGCAAATTGACTTTAGTTTAAAATAAACAGCAGACCAGGATATGATACTTTTAATTTATTTAGTTTACTGGTATCTACACTTGGTTCTGGAGAGCCCACATTGCTGTCTATTTTCATTCCAACCAATTTTGCCTTTAACTGAACAAGTGAATTTGTCATTCATGTTGATGGCTTTTCCTTCCTTGTCTTATACTTTTAAAGGCATTTTTTTGTAAGCAAGTCAATAGAAATTTATATCATTTCTAAATAAAAAATTACTGGACTTCTCTCATTTTTTCCATGAGTATTGTATTAAGTCAACTACTTAAGATGAAGTTGTACATGTCCCTGAATAAGCACTTCAGTTTTTGGCTACATGATTTGCCCCATGACTGCTAAGTTATTACTAGCTGTTAAGTTTTAATAATTTCAGTGTATCCATTTTTGTAGTCACTTAGTTCCATTTATCCCAACAAGAAGCAAATCCTAAGCTAGATGCTTTTTTAACTGTAAGGTCCACATATTGACATAAACATCCACACAGTAAGAGAGGGCAATTTAAGGTTGCCAATTAATGTTACACACATTTGGGGCACTGGATGAAAACTGGAGTTCACAGAGAAATGGGCACACAGACAAAGGGAGGACATGCAGATCGACAGAGACTGGGTGCACATTTTGAATCAAGAACTATATAGCTGTCAGACAACATTTTCATGGTTCAGAATTTTAATAAATAAGCCAATACAAATATACAGTATATATGTTTGCTGTGATAGCAATGTGTTATGTGTGATTTTTTTAAAACAATAAACAGTCAAAATGAATGCTGGCACATTCCATGAAAGAAAAGTAATTGTGTTTAAATTTGAAATGATTATTAAAAGAAGAAAAACAAACCAATTTCCAAGGCTACTTATTCTACACAAAAAATATGACAGGAGCCCATACCTGAAGTGATATTAGCATGGCAGAAACCTGTAACAGTATACAAAAGTAGATTTATGTATACTTCAGTGTGTTGGACATTGTTCAAGAGCTCCTTAAGGCACATTATTTGAGACACAAAACACCAAAATTATGAAACAAAACAAACTCACAAGCATTTAAAGGATTCCATTAATTATTAACTCCTTGCAAATATGCAAAAAACAAAGAAATCAGGAACGCAAAAAATGCAAAAGTGTACTTTCCAGAATATTTTAATTACTTGAACAGAATACAGTATTTTAGGTATGCTGCCTGCTGTTCTGAAAATAAGAGACTTCAGTTTACAGATGCTGTCTTTGTGCCTGTCCCTTAGTCTGGACACAGAGCATACTGTGAAACAGGAAGGGTGCCAGAAATGCCAAACCATGTGGAAAAATAACAGGCACTACCTAGCTAATCTGGCACAATAATCAGTTCCTTGCCATTAAATTTAAAATCAGCCTTTTTCAACTAGTTGTAAATCATTTAACTTATAAAAGAATATTATTCTTTTCAGCTTGATCTTCTGGACATTTTCGCAAATATATTTAAAAAAAACATTTTCAAAACCCATTCTAACCTCTTAATCTTAGCAGCAATTATTGCTTCAGTAACGTACAGATGTCAGAACAATACATACAGTATATGCTAATCCATTATATTATTTAATATATAAAATTCATTTTAATTTGAGTGATCTTCATATTCTTATACATTTGTCAAATCCTTTTTTTGTTCAGTTATGACAGCCAGTGATCAATATGCTTTTTTACTGCTCCGATTTTCTACAAAGGGTGAGCAAATATCATTGTCAGTGGACATACGAGACAAAACATGCCAGAGGCTGTGGGGGTTATGATACTTATAAGACAGAACAAGTCAGCTGTGAAAGCTAGCTTATATCTTGCTACATAACTTCGCATTGAGCCAACTCAGCAAGATGTGACAAATACAATTCAGGTCAGACAAATTATCCTAAAAGGAAAGAGTGCTTAAAGGACAACATGTTTTCATCCATCCATTATCCAACCCGCTCTAATCCTAACTACAGGGTTTCGGGCATCTGCTGGAGCCAACCCCAGCCAACACAGGGCGCAAGGCAGGAAACATACCCTGGGCAGGGCGCTAGCCCACCGCAGAGGACACCATGTTTTAACAATAAATTTTAAAAAATTACAAGATGACAACAGCAAAAAAAAGTGTATGCTAGTTCATAAAGTTCAAAGGGGTATGTTCTACTAATCCTAAGCAGATCTATACAATTATGTTGTACATGCTTCATAATTATGTTCAAAGTCAGTCTAAGTACATGATAAATCACAGATTAATGTAATATAAGCTACTAAAATACTCTAAGCAACATTATGTGCCTTAAAAAAAGCCTCATCCCACATTTTAAAGGCATGCTGTTAAGCAGGAAGACTGTTATTTAAAATCTGATCTGGCATCCATAAATGCACACCTGTCTATACAAGTGGATGAGCCACCGGACTTTAAGCCAGCAAATTTCTACTTCATTCCCTACTTCTGACTCATTTCAATTCAAACAATTGCTCTAAACTTTATAGGGTTATTATTGTCATGTGTACAGTGGACTGTGAAATTCTTACTTGCACTTTCAATATAAAAGATTGCTGTAATAACTAGATGCACCTGCTTAGGGTGGTAAGCATGGTTCTAGAAAAAAATATAATGTTTTGGAAGAATAATGGAAAAGTGCACGCATACATACATTCTTAACCCACTTTTGTGTTGTAGGGTACTGTGGTATAGCAGGTCCACAGCTCAGCAATAGGTGGCCCTTTTTAAATAAATAATCACAACCTTAGAAGGTGTAGGTGCAAAATTGGCACATGTATGCTTGTGCACATTTCGCTCTGCTGTTAACTGGGGTACCTGGCAGAATGCACCACATACACGTGTGGAGGCAGGTGGACAAGTCAGGTGCCTCAATGATGACGTGGAGGGGATTGCTCCTCGTACCTATGCCCAATTAGGCAGCTGAATATAAAAGGAGCATGCATGGGACAGACAGCGAACGAAAAAGAAAAAAAAAAGATTGATGAAAAGAAAGAGGTTTGAGGGAGCAAGGTTAAAAGACACAAGAGAATAGCAGGAGCGAGCGGCAGCTGGTGTGATGGGAGGAAGCAGGGAGACAGTAATAGAACCCTGGGAGAAGAGTGTGTGGCTGTCACTCAAGGGGGCCGAGGGTTGTTTTTGTTGAACATGGGAGGAGCAACAACACAATTACTCTGGAGGACTCCCCCGCAAGGACGGAGGGAGATGGCAGTGGTCATGGGAGTGGATGCTCGGAGGCGCCTCATGAATCGCCATGGGATCGACACAGGGAACACATGCAGGAGTGAAGGTTGTCTGCGCCTGTTGATTGACGTCTCTCTGTGTTGCGCAGTCTGAATAGGATAAGAAGAGAGAAACGTCCATTTTAAAGGGAAGCACTGGGGACTGAGATCTTTACGAGAATATTCCTGCAATGTTTTATCTTGTTTTTAAAGATTTAACTATTTGAATTTTAACCTCCACATTAACGGTTATTTTATGGATTATTTATTTACAGAAGATTTGACTGCACTGAACTTTGATCACTGTTTGCTTTTGATTTTGGAATTGTTTTCAATAAAACCACTTTGACACTTTTGCACCTACCCCATGTCTGGATGCATGTGTCCTCATCTGCCTGGTTCATCTCGGTAACATTGTCAATGGTGAATGGTTCAAGAGGCTCCTGTAAGGAACCGGTAGTGTGGAGCCAACCCCCACTGTCACAGGTACCAAAACCTATCCATGCAAACATGAATGTAAGGCGGGAAACAACTTTGGACAGTATTATTCATTAATCCGCATTCTGTACTTGAATCATAATGGGCTAAGGCCTATACCAGTAGCACTGATCACAAACCAGGAACCAACTTGTTGGATTTGGTTTGGTTTACTCCAAGAAGTGGAATGTGTTGGCATTAGTGATTCATAGGCTACAGTATTTTACACTAGGCCATTACAGAGTCATATTCAAGTCCAATACAGAGCTACCATTTAAACTAAATTGTGCTTTGTGTGTAAACTGGAATTTCTAAAGAAAACCCCAATGAACAAAGGAAAAACTAAAAAAAAGTACACATATCTGAACACAGAAATCCAGAAAGACGAGGTAGCAGTGCCAACCAGAGTGTCATTATGCTGCCACCATTTTATAGCTATGAACACTACCATGACAGAAAAACCAAGGTACAGGTACAGTTTATTTAATCAGAATTTTAACTTTCCTAACATTGCTGGGAATAGCACCTCCTGAATGTATTATATATTAACTAGCACATAAACATTTATAAATTCGAAAAGAAAAAAAAAAAAAAACACTTTTTAAAAAGGAAGCTGGCTAGCTTGGGATTCTCTGAAAAGTTAAGCATTGAAAGTCTTTATTCTGAAATGATCAATCAGCTAATGAAAAAGATGCCTGATCAGCTTTCTAGGCTGTAGACAGACCGTGATAGTCTTGCTTATCTACCAGCACTGAACTGAGACCAGAATAATAAATGTCTAATTTTTTTTCCCACTTGCTTCTTGGCTAACTTGGTTTTTAGAGGTATCTGCCAACAGAACAAAGTGGGGTATTGAAGATAAGGATGCACCTATCCTTTTCACAGAAATTATAATAACACAGCGACATTCATACATACTCGGTTCTCTCTTTTCTCTTTCTGTCATATTTCCCCTCTTCTGTGTTATCCTTTTATTACTATGAAGAAAACAACCTGCTTGAGTTTTATACTTTGTTTGCTCAAATAAGTATCCTAATGTACTCTGTCCACTGTGAACAATGATAAAATGAAATAGGATACTGATGTCTGAACATGAATTGCGATCACAACAGGGAGGCAGAAACAAGGAATCAGCCATAGCAAAGCAACAAAAGTGACTATTGTTAAATGCTCCAGCAGGACAAAATCCATACATTCACAACAGAATATAGGAAACAAATGCAAAGTAAATCATTATGTGCTCTCCACATATAAATGGGTAAATCAAAACAGAAATAGATTAGACATAAATTAATAGAAAAATAGGTAATTAGATTACAAATGAAAATGATAACAAGAACTATCTGATATCCATGTTAACATAATTACAGATGACATTGTATTACTATATATAAAATGCCTATTCCTTTTGTACTTCACACACCTTTAATGATCCATCTTTTAACAATGATGATACCCCACTAACACTCCAAAGTCTAGTTTCAACTAGACATTTCTGTTTGTGTATAAAGGACTAATGATGGGATGTCAAGGGTGAATGCAGTAACAGTGTGTCTTCTTAAAAGTGTAAAAAATCTGGAATTACTGATGATGGTATTTGCTTCACCTATTTAGTGTAACTACTTGCAGACTGATACAGTGTGGGAATTCTAAAAATATAATTCCACTACAATAAAAGAAGCCTCTAACTTATACTATTATCAAGCATATGCTCCAAGATACCATAAGCCTTCAAAAGGGCCTAGGAAGATGTGACAGATAAGAGTAGGGTTACTCCTGCTATATTCCATACTAGTAGTCTACTTTTCTATGTTTACTAGTTCTTAATGTCTGAATAAATTGTGAAAGGCTGACAGAATTTAATTTCTAACACACTCGATGAGACTTTTTGTGCAGCATGCCACTGTAGATTGTGTTCTATCTGAAAGTAAATTAGTAAACTTTGCAAGATTTCCTTTAGATGTTTCTTCAATTTAAGTTAATTCATAGTATTACATTTTTGATGTTCGTTTCCTGAAAACATCATACTGCTGAGTTACAGAAATATACATCACCTGAAAACCAAACTCAAAAAAATAATGTAATACCAATGCAATTGGTGTCTAATAACTAATTTTAATGAGAAACTTCATTCAATAATGTGTGTGACCATTTGTCAGTTTTCCTAGTCTGTATCTATAACACTTAATGAGTGCACACATTATTGACTTGTTTTAAACAATCAAAACATTGTGGGCCAAAAAGGACAAATGGCTTCCATTTGCAGAAACACAGATTGTTGCCTATAATCAATAAATTTGATCCACATGTCCAGAAGACACATGGAAAGTAGTTATATTAAATTCCTCACCACCTCAAATTTCCACATTAGATAAAGCTTATGGATGTTTTCAAAACATACAAGGAATAGATCTGAGCATTTACTAGGACTATGCTGCACCTTCATTCTTTCTAATGCTGTAATTGTACCGCAAGGATAGATTGAATAGATAATCTACAAATTTGAACTTTAGTGTCCAATTACTTTTGTATGTTAAGACTTAAACAGCTTTAAACTTACAACACATACAGTACAACTGGAGCCTCTTTCTCCGTCCACAATTTAAATCTGGAGTATAAGGACAGTCCTTAAGAACAGTCCTTTGACATCACCATCTATGCAAGTCTTCTTCATACACTATTATTTAAAACAATTTTATTCATAATATTGCTTGTAACATAACATTCTGAAAAAAAAAATTGTGTAATTGATTCATAATTATTAAAATTATTTAGCTGAAAAAAATATACAAACCCAGGGAACATGATAGGGTTGCTGTCACAGACTGGTCCCTGAATCTACAGCTAAACTTCACAGAGCACCATTCTTTGTACTGTACTTCAGAATACTGCATAGGTGGAAACTGCGAGTCCCATGCTGGCTGACAAAGCTACACTGTAAATAATAAATGACTTCTGTCACCACATAATAATACAGGATTAGAAATGCATCTTAAACAAAATGTACCATTTTGATGTTCAATTACACCTCAAAGTCCTTGCTTTAAAAGTTGTGATCATCCAACTTCCCATTAAAAGTGGACACAAAAAAGGCAAAAAACAGGCATGAGAGTAAAATTAGAACTGGTGTGACAAATAACATAAATGATCAAATGTCATTTTGGTTTACTCCACTGCTGTTATTAGAAGTTTTAATGTCAGCTGAAAATTGGGAAAGTTTAAATGATTAGGGTAGAGTCTTGAAATGCTTTATCAGACAAGTTAAAGCAACCTCACTGATCACTTGCCACTGCAAGGTCCAAACTGCAATGTTGAAAATCTGTTGGATTGAGTTACAGGCAGTGCTAAAGGAACTACAAGGAATTTACTTAGGATTTAAAACAGACACAGGCTTTAAAGCCAAGAGCCTTCAGATGCCAATACTAATCCACTGAATAATTCCACACACTGTCCAGACCCTGGTTACTAACAGATACCATATGCACCCTGAAACAAAATTACACAATGGTATTTTGGACAAAGTGGATAATTTGATCTTCTGGACTCTTTTAATTAACAAAGGAAAAATTGTGGAACTTACCAATAACAGCAAGGTTTAACAAAGTTAATTGTAACAATACCAGCATTTCATTAAAGTAGTGGGGCACAGGGAAAATATGTTTTAACCTTGCTTATCTATCATGTGCATTTGTAATGTTTTTTAAAAATGACTGCAGAAGTATGAGAACAGCATGTCCCCAAGAAAGTTTGAAAATTAACATCTTAATCAACAGAGAAGCACCAATTTTTAAAACTAGTCTAGTAAAGTAGTAAATTAAACTTTTTTTGTTTGAGTATTGTGAGGGGTGAAGTGGGGGAGGTGTCTCAACTTATTAAATATTTAGCAGTGCAATAGTACAGAAAGACTGGGGATTTTCACTATACTATGTGATATGAGTTATGTACCACTTTAAAATGAATTAGTCCATAAATAAAGCAAGTTAATTAATTGTACTCTAAAGAATTTCAGTTCTCAGCAAAATAATTTTGTGTCATATACGGTGAACTACATTGAACTTAATTTATATTTTGTGTGACCAATACTCCAAAAACCTGTTAATACATGCTGCATCATGAGGTCCTGGCTGAAATATTCCTATACCTGTCTCTTCCAGCGCAGTCTGTGGCAGGCCATATCATGAACTTGAAAACGGCTTAGTCTTCAATAATACTTTGGCTACTTTTTCCTTCTCTTTTTGATCCCTTGGTCTCCTGCTCATGTTTTTAATATACTTGTAATTAATTCCTTTCAGTTAATTAAATAAAGGATACCTTGGATAGATAATAAAAAAGTAGAATAACACCACTTCCAGCAGGACACCATCTCAGACATCTATCTCTCACAACGTTTGAGACAATCATAAATAAAGGATGTAAAGGAGGATATAAAGAAAGATATACTGTAGTGTGATTAGACAACAGAACATATAGACTGTTTTGGGATATAAAAGACAAGATGCTACATTTAAAAGCAATAACTTTGATGTAAACCTAAAAAAAAATCTGGCAAAAATTGCTGAAAAAATACAGGAACATATGAGAAAAATTGGGGACTAGGTGCTTATCTGGAAGAAATTAAGGAAACGTTTACAACTTGTACTGAGGAAGCAGAACAATTGACATCTGTCACCAACAAAAAAAAGCTGCTATAAAATCAGAATGCAAAATGCTTTGTGATAAATTAGCAGTATTTGAAGACAGATATAGAAGAAACAATATCAGAATCGAAGGACTTCCTGAAAAATGTGAAATTCATATGGTAAAGTAATGGGAGAGGACTTTAAATTAGTCACTGAGATCTCAACAGCTTATTGCAAACATGAATCGAATGCCTTATATCCTAGATGTCTGATTGATCGATTCAACTATGGGTTGAAAAAAATAGATGTTGATTCTCAGACAGAAAAAGAAGATTATATTTGAAAACAGCCATATTCATATTATCTGAGATTTCATTTCTTCAACAGCTACCAAACAAGTTGAATTCTACAGTATTAAATAGTGCTTATGCAAAGCTGAAATCAGATATAGCCTTTTTTTCCAGCTAAACTGAAAGTAATTGTTGATTGCCAAATGCATATCTTTAATTCTCCCGAAGAAGCAGAAAAAGAGCTAAATAGACTGATTCTCATCTCCTTTAAAATATGAACATGTGTCATATTGTGTCTTGGTAATGCAAAGAAGATTCTGCTTGGAACTTGGTCTAATTATGTAAGGTCTGTCGTTATTATACATTCTAGTTGTTTTTTGGTCACTTTTTTCAGTTACTATATTGAAATTTATTCTGTTAAATATGTGTGTACTTGGGTAACCATTAAATAACTGTAGTAACTGAAAGTGTAATTATACTTAAATTTTTCCTCTCTTTTTTAGAAAAATGTTTAACAGCATAGTCTACATTTATTGTATCTGGACTGTACTAATAAAATATATCAATTTTAACTCTTACCACACCGCTGCTGGGAGTTTGTTTTGTTTTGGACGTGCCCTGTCTCTTGGCATGTCAAAAGACTGGGAATCTGTGAAGCGTGGTCTAGCCTCACTTGGGGAGGCAAAATGGGGAAGAGTTTGGGGGGAATAGGGGGAGTAGAGAAAGAAAGCAAGTTACTTCATATTTATCCTTTTTACTCCCACAACTGTCAGTGCCAATATAACTATAAGCTCTTTAGCTATAATACCTGGCAATAATATGAAATCAAGGTTAAAGCTAATTTACCAAACAACTCACTACTTTTACTTAAGATTACAAAATGTCCTCAAATGTTCAGAAGCAGTGTCTCTCTGAACAAACTGAACTTTGTAAGTTAGGATGTCAAAGGTCTCATTCACAATCTAAATAGAAAAAAGAAGTATTCTCCCATCTAACAGACCTAAATGCTAAAGATAGTAATTTTACAGGAGACTAACTTAACAAGTAGTGATCATTTTCGATTGCAAATAGATTGGACCGGCCAAATTTTTCAATCTAGCTATGCAAAGAAAACTAGAGTCGGAATCTTAATACATAAAACATCTGTAGCAACAGACACTGTATCTGATCCTGAAGGGTGCTGTGTCATTGTGATGCTGAAGGGTGCTGTGTCATTGTGATGGGTAATTTATTCAAATCTAAAGTAATTTTGATAAATATTTATGCACCTCAAGTGGATGCTAGAGATTTTATCCAAAACATATTTGCATCAATTCCCAATATGAGCACTCATTAATTTATAATGGCCAGAGACTTTAACTGTGTAACTACATTAGCGATAATATCTAATAAAGCAAATGCAGTTGTACAATTTGTAATGGATAACTCATGGAGATTCTTAAATCCAAATTGAAGAGAATATTCCTTCTTCTCACTAGTACAACATACATACTCAAGAATGGATTAATTCTTTATCAACAATTATTTATTGCCCACTATCAAAACTTATAAGTATGACACTATTGTAATCTCTGTGATCATGGAGATTAATTCACTATGTCATACACACTCAGGTTGCTACAACATTACAACATGAAAACTACTGTCATTAGCTACTTGAATGACAAATATGATGAGACTGCTATTGATGAGATTCTGGACGTATCATCCTTTGTTTCAAAACATACTACGTGAAACCTGAGAAACTTGATGCTATGAAAGACAGCTGTCGCTGAAACCCAGAGCACTTTAGCTACTGTAATTCACAAATCTGTCAGTACAGCAAAACCTGAGGGAAGAGCATCAGCACCAGCCAAAAACAGAAGATGACATTGGGCAGCTTCTTCAAGAAACCCCATTCTATTGCAGCAGCTGGACTCAAAGACCAACAACCTATTGAATCTGACCTGGAAAACTACCTCCAAGCTCCTATGTTGACAATGAAATAAGTCCTCTGGAATAGTGGAAGATCCATACAACTATATTTCTTAAATTAAGCCTCTTGGCCTAGTGCTACCTCTGTATCCCTGCCATCAGTTCATCCACAGAAAGGGTTTTTACTACAAGATGCAACACTGTCACCTGCAAAAGACAATGAAGAGGCTAGTCTTTTTAGCACAAAACCTGTAGAGTAGAAGAGAAAATGTGTGCTGCTTTTAAAGAAAAAAATAACAAGATCCCAAATTATTTTAAATACTGCTCTACCTAAGATTTTTAAGTGACAGAGAACAGAGGTAGATTGGTTTACATTGTTTTATATTTGCAATTTAACATATTTTCACTGCTAAACTGTTTGTACAGTTTTTCTACATTGATACATTGCCTTGTTAATTTGAGTTACTGTAAGTGCAATTATTCTGAAAACTTGAAAGTCAAAAACATTCCACAATTTTTAAGGAACTGTTAAATGTATATAATTTATGCACTATTTCTCAAAAATAAATCTTATCTGATTATTAATATTATTATTTTAACTTGTTTATTCAGAATCTAAAAGTATAGATACTCTATAAAAAATGGAAACAGTAATATGAAACTACTGTATATCATGATAATTATCAAAATTGATAAGAGAAAAAAATACCATGATAATATTTTTGTCCATATCGGCCAGCACTACTTCTGTATGATAATCACCTTTTTTTAATCCGTTGCTACACAGCATTAAATCTTTGGTAAATGTCCGGGATTAAAACACTTAGAGAACTGTATATAGATAATGTTTTTGGATCTTATGAACAGTCAAGCTTCAAATTTAACTTCCCAGCAACATATTTTTTCTACTACTTTTAAACCAGAAATTTTACTAAAGAGAATCTACCCAATTTTCCACACCTCGAACCCATTTGTACTCCTGAAGAAATAGTGATCAGTCTTAAAGACTCAGTGAGCACCTCAACAACATATTGCCATGCTTGGGTCACAGAATTGCACAGAAACACAGGAGATTGTAGAGACAGGAACTTCAAAGACTTCAAACAAACATGTCTCTTTCAGAAGTAAAAGAATAAACAAATATCATAGGGGAGCACAACGGGAGCGAGACCCCAAAAAGGAGCAGATGATGACTGGGGGAGGAGAGAGAAACAAAGCAATCGGCCAAAAGGACATGCACTGTTCAGGCTTTTAAGTATGCATAGCGTCGCATAAGAAGCATATCACGCGACAGAGTAGCCGCAAGTAAGCCCAGCAAGTAAGGGAGCAATGTGAAGGTAGTCTATCAGCGCTTTTTATGAGGAGCATCCGTGTCTTCTAGGGGTGTGTTCAGCGCCCCTCCTCACAATATAAAAAAATCTTAAAGTCTCTTCCTTTTAAAAACCCTTGGGTAAGGTTGGGAAAGGATCTTTCACTTAATATGTCAGAGAAGGAGTCGAAGGCAGCCATGCATAGAATACACTCTAGCTCCATATGCGCAAAGCATCCAATTATTCAACTAAAATATTACATCAATTACATTTATCTCGCTAAAATCTCCAAAAATAATCCAGGGCAAGATCCAACGTTCCAACCTAGCTCCAACCTCACTGGGCCACATGTTTTAGAAATGCATCAAACTAACATCATTTTGGCCAAAAATCTTTGAATGCCTATCCTTTCCTGTAGACAGGTTTAGTGGTTTTGGTACTGGGCAAATTCCCAACATTAGCCTAACTTTCTTAATTATGGCGCCTATAGACCAGGGGTACATAAATATGTTAGTTGCAGATTTTCATTACAACCAATTACATAATTACAAGCCAGGCCTAGCAGATAATGAAACATGGTATTTAGTTATATGGATTCTTAGTATTTCCATTATTCCAGGACAAAAATTGTATATTTTTTGTTTTTGAGAACTTTACCAATATATTTTGTGGTCTTTCCTTCTCTCACATTTATTTCAAAACATTTAATTAACACAGCTGGTGGTTCCTTTGTCATTATTAACTGATGGCGAATTAAGAAAACAGGCAACAAATAAAACCTTAATGCAGGAGTTTAAAACTAAAATAGGAAATTAACGGTTCTAAATTGTAACTAGCAAGTTAACTAAAGCTAAGTCAAAAAACTCCCTTATTAGTAAATAAACAGGTTCTAATTAGGAAACTGGTTAAAGAAAAAACTCTGTAGCCACTGCAGACCTCTTAAGACTGTAGTAAGCATCCCTGCTATAGATCAACTGATATACATTCATTAAAAAAAATAAAATGGTGTCACTTCAGGTTTATTATATCTTTACTGTCACTTTTACAGTGTACTGTGAAATTATTTGATACAGGCGAATGATCAAATATGATATGTTCCACAGAAAGGTTGGCAAGGAAAAAAGATTAAAACCTAACATTATTATGACACATAGCATGAATTTAATATAGAGATGAAAACCTGCATTCATAGTGCAAAGACATATACAGTACCAGAGTAGAAAGAAGGGTACTACCAGGGCTCAGTAAACCTTGTATTTGTATTAGGTGTTCCACAATAATGTGTAGTATTCTAAAAAGTAAGTGGACTCCCTCAAGATGTCAGAGGGCACAGATTTCAGAAGCTGACAGAGGTGTCCCCACTTAGAGAAAGAGATGCCATATCTACTGGCTATACATTTTCCCAAATCAGAAGAATAGGGGATTTTACTTCCTTTTTCACGGATGAACTCAAAGAGGGCTGGAAGGAGGTCGTCATTCTTCAGGGCTACCTTTTGGGGGCAGCTAATGAGGTGCTGAAGAAACCTGACTCAGTGTTTGAGCTGGACAATCAGCTACTAATATGGTCTGCTTGGCATTCCTTGTGGCAACCAATCTTGGCTGTGTCATCAGTCCCTAGCAGGGCACCTTCAATCATAACACATTTTCAGGATAATACCATTTTGTTGCTTAATCGAACATGCATATCTTTGGGAAATTGCAAGTAAACACTCAAAAACAGAGTAAAAAATTCAAATTCCACACAACCAGTGAAACAATTGGGAATCAAATTGTGTTCTGGACACATTAACCAACACTAGCCATTGTGTTACCTTACCATTCTAATAAAAATGTAGGGACTAAAGACTAATGCAATACACATATTATTGTATGCTGTTCTCTGTCACTAATATAACCAGACACAACATGCTATATTTGCTTAATATATTAGACCATTATTTTAATGTTGATACCATATATTAGTTGGTCTCAAAATTCTAATGATACTATATTTATAGTTATCTCCAAAAATGCATGATTCCTTATCTAAAAGCTTTTCAAATGTACTTGTGAGAGAATTATTGATAATACACTTCAAAAGTCACTTCCTATGTTCCATTGCTTACAACTTCTTATACCTGACTGCATCTTCCTGTTTTTCAGAATGAAGCTTTATCTCTTTTGTTGCCTACAAACTTACCCTCTTTTGCAAGGTCTTATGGGAAATTACATCTCAGAAAATCCTTTACTTTCTAAGTCATATAGTTGACAATTTCTAAGGGATGACACAGCTATTAGTTAACAGAAATAATTTGTAAGGCAGAATGTTTTCCACTTAATTTTTTACAAATATCAGTTCTTAGTCACGTTATTCCTGATCTGTTTGGTGTGAATCTGAAACATCTAATAGAAAACAGGATATACATTACTGTACTGTGATTAAAACTGCTCTTATACCACTGGGAGAGTAATGCTACATTGCCTATATGTGAGCTGTTTATCCATTTACCCTCTTCCACAGCCTAATTTCTTCATGGAATGAATTCAGCAATATATAAAAAGTGCAAAGCTGTTGTGTCTGACCCCTGAAAACTTTAATCTTACAGTACTGGAGGATGTGTAAACCTTATAAATCACTAGCACTTTCATCTGAAGCAATAACTGAAGCTTGAATAACTTGAATTCTAAGCATTTTTCCAATATTCAGATTTAACCTACAGATTATGGGGGTTAAACATGTTTCATATACTAAGCAGGAAATCATTAACAAGATGTTTTCATTGTGACTTACTCTATCTTTAATTATCTCAATCTACGAGATTGCTTTTAATACATTTTTCAGATTGTGATGATGATGTTAAACAGTCAAAAAGTGATAGGTCCTCAATACTGATAAAAATTACACAAGAAAAAACCTGATACTCTTATCACCTTCCCCATTTTATAGTATAGGTTTACATTTTTCTTCTTTGCAATTCTTCGGCAGTTTTCTTTAGATGGTCTAGACAAAATTGAGCACAGTTTAACACTAAGTTTTTGCATACCTCTAGATTATTTGGCCTACGATTGTACTATCAAAACAATACAGGTTTATTAAACTACTTGTTTAACTAAAGGCAGTACTAAATTTCATTTACCATTTTCATTTTTTTTTTTTTTACTTTATTCATACATTTTTAAAGTTACCAAACCAGAGCACAAAAACAACTCAGTAAAAGGGGGAAATGGGGAAGATATAACTACATAAACCCAAAAGTGATATCTCAGAAAGCATTAATATTTGTAAAATCATATCATAGAAATTAAGTTAATTCCCATTATAGAAAAAGAGGAAAAAAGACTAAATACTAAGAGGGGAAAAATAACAGTTAGAAATAATACAGAAAGGGCTGCAGGGTGGAATACAATTTTTTAGTGTTGCAGATATTAAAGAACCTCATTTCTCAAGCTTCATGAAAAGCATTACATCCCTGGCTCAAAGCATATGCAAGGGTGTAGCTGCTTGTTTCCAGTATCTTAAAATGAGGCACTTATTTTTTTAATATTTTTAGTTTGATGAAGGTTTTTGCTAAATTAATAAATATGCTGAACTATTTACAGATCTTTACAATATAACATTTCAGATATTCAGTTGTTCCATTTGTGAAACATGAAAGGCCTCATGGATCCTTAAAAGAAAAACTGCCATTGACATTACATGTGGCGTCTTGGCAGCACCTAGAGAACAGCTGCAAGCACACAAATTAATTCTCCACTGTGAATAACGTGATTGACTAATCAAGATGTGATGCTGTTTGAAATACATTGTGATAAATGTTCCACAATCTCATTTTGCATGATTGGTAGGACAGACCTCTTTCAAATGTGCTTCCATGCTTTAACTTTCATATCTACATGAAGTATAAACCAGCACTCAAGTTCTGCACTGAATGTTAGATGCAGTTTAGACCATACAATAGCTAACTTTTTCAGTTAAAAGCTGAATGAGCCATGACACACTATGGGTCTCAACAGCAGTTCTGGTCTTTCTGACTAGAGAGAACACTTTCTGTCTTGCTTATGACAAAGTATGCTATCTCACGTAAAATAGGCTTTTCCTGGAAATTACATGCAAATATAACAAAAATTAAATGATGATCTCTAAAATCATGCATTGTTACATAATGACAGTGGGAAGAATAACACGGCTACTGAAATATTCAAATTGTAAGGCCAGTGTTCATGTCCTAAGTCTTCCTTGCATTAAGTTTGCATGTTCTCCCCCTGTCTCAAGGGTTTCCTCTGGATACTTCAGTCCCCCAGTGCAAAGACAAGCAGGTTAAGTGGAATAGTGATGGTATAAATTGTTCCAAGTGTGTGTGTGTCTGCATGCTCACCCCATGATGGAATGGCACCCTGTCTGGGGATTGTTCCTGCCTTGCGCTCTACAGCTGGTTTGGAAAATGGGTGGACGGATGGCTAAAAAATGTACTGATCTTGGCCTATCTGCTGTAAACTGCATCATCGGAATATGCGATAGTGACAATATATGATAGGGCAAGGAAGAAGGTATACATAAAAAAAGAGGTAAAGGATGCAGTCTATAGACATAATAAGAAGCTCATTCTGCAAATCATCTATATTTTTTAGCACCTTTAGTAAAACACTACTTCATTTAGCTGGTTCAGGAAAGTGGGCACATCTAAGGGAGAGTTAAAAATTCAATGTAACACACAAACGTTCTGTTTGCGGACTTGGGGCTGAAACTCTTATTTCCATTCCCAATAAAACTGTGCAATACAAGCTTGGTACTACAGTGGAAAAGACAATAATTAACATTCTATGATGCAAATGGACACCATATATCACCGCAGGGAAAGTGCCTGAATTTAAACCTTTCAAAATATGTAAGGAGCTTTGCAGCTTACGATCTAAAATAAAACCTTAATGACTAAAACACTCATTCTAGTTAGAATATTTATTCAGCCTAGAGACATTTTAAATTCATAGTCTATAATAAAAAAATAATGAAACTCTGAAGGTAATGCTTACTCATTTGCTACATGAATTTGTTAATGGAACAAAAAAAATTCTAACAGGGTATTTACACTTCTATTTACAGGCAATTAAAAGCCATATTTAACCAATAAAGTAAACGGTTTCAGTCCATTAGGTTAATAATGCAGGGCAACTAACAGCTATCATAAAAGCATACTGCATAAGATACACAACATCTGAATGAATAATATGTTTAAAACAAATCAGACAATAATTGTATCCTTAATTTCTTTAGAGACAGACAGCTCTTTCATTTTACTTGGCCTGTACCTGAAGAATTGTCTTCAACAGAATACCTTCCTTTGTACAATTTCAGTATCCACTACATAAGTTCATTTTAATGCACATTTAAAAAAAAAAAAACAACACCCAGAACAATCTTCCTTCTGTGGGTGATATTGAATGAAACAATCAATAAGAAGATCCAAGGATTTCTATATATTTATTACTTCTGTGATAACTTTGATAATGTGAGGGTAGTGTGGTGGTCCCTGTGACCTTGTGGAGTCTGCATGTTCTCCTCATGTCTGCAAGGGGTTTTCTTTTACATCTCATTAGGTTAATTGGTAATTTTAAATTAGCCCTAGCTGACTGTATGTGCGTGAGAAGGAGTGGGATCTGTGGTGGACTGTTAGAATGGTGCCTGCTTAACAACTGATGTTGCTGAGATAAGCATCGTCCTTCTCTATATTACAATTAGATTACACAGGTTTGAGAAAGTTAACTTCAGTTTAGCTGAAATCTGAACATAAGAAATCATAACATAAAAATTTTACTGATCTGATGTTATTCAGTATGTCTGATGAAAGATCCAAGGTTTCTTCCATTTTTTCCTTACAAGGGTTTTTTTTGGGAGTGTTTTCTTGTCTTCTTAGAGAGTCAAGGCTGGGGGGCTGTCAAAAGGCAGAGTTAAAACCCATTGTGGCACTTCTTGTGTGATTTTAGGCTATACAAAAATAAATTGCATTGTATTGTATTGTATTGTATTGTATAGTAGTAATAAATGGAAAACACATTCTAGAGTCTAAAACCAAGAGTCTGTAAAGCCTCTAATGACTAACATTCCAGTGTGCCTAAGCTATACTCCTAACCTTAAATCTAACATTCTCTCAAAAGTCTTAATAAAGACACTTTCTCACCACAGGAACTTCCTTTTCAGGAAACATTGAGTTCCTGTATGATGTAGGCACTGAATCACTTGTGGTCCCTGGCCACTTTCGTGTGTTGCCTTCCTACCACATAACAGGAACTATAATTCAAAATATGCAATGTGCAAAATGAGATACATTCATGAGTTCATGGGGGACTCCCCCACTCTATTACTTGGAAGTGATTGCGACTTTTTGGGGAAGATTATTGCTTCGATGTGGTGCATGGTGTGGCACACAAGGAAGGTGGCTATAAATAGTGATGTGGTGCAAAGTGAAGCACTCCATCCTCACTGGTAACTCTCCAAAGTCCTAACTATTAACTAACATGGCGACACTGCTTGTGATTAACCAATCAGCACAATTTATTGCCCAAACCCCACCTATGATAGTTTCTAGTTGAACAAAAAGTACATATTGGAGTATGAGCTGAAAAACGTTTTGGGAACTACCAACTGATTCCTACAAATGACCCAAATTCCTGAGTTTATAAAAAGTCACTGGTTACTGCAAAAAAGTTCTACAGTGGGAAAGCACTCATTTCTCTCTTATTGAATGCTCATTTATATTTGAGAAACTTTTCAGGTTGTTATGAAACTCGTTTGAAGCCAATATGGAAGTGAATGCACTTTCCATCATATTTCTAAATGTGCCATTTCCAGTGTTAGGTGCTGTTTCATTGTGTAGATCCATTATGTCCAGCTGTAAATATGCTGGGTACATCTCAGTAAAACACTCCTATATATATTCTTTGGAAATCATTTTATCATCTTGAACTCTTCTGTCAGAAGATTTGTTAATAGCATTGCCAAGTAATTCCTTGATTAAGGAATTTAATATGATCAAGATACATCAAGTTCCAAATAAAACAATATTACTATATTTACTATAAAAGCAAACATTTTGTGTGTTTATAATTTATAAATGGATATATCAATATGTTAATGTCAAAGAAATCCCAAAATTTGAAAACACTAAGTTGTTTAAACTTTCTGCTCTACAACTGAAATTATATAAAGAAAATAGGATTTATTCTAGTCTTAATGTTCATAATTAAAGCAATAATTTCCATCATTTAAATTTTTATTTGTTTGTTATTGTCTCCCACTAGCAATTGAGAAAAATGAATGATTGAATTATAGTTCACGCAAGTATTTTTAGGGCCAGATGAGTGCTGAAAGATGAGTTGTAAAATGGCTCTTAGAGTAATCTTCTGAAGCTAACCCCATAAAAATGAAAAAAAGACCCCAAAACCAAAAATAGAAAATCCAGTGTAGACCAATGTGATTAACACATTAACATAACATTCTCAAACTAACTTAATCCCACTCATTATCACAAGAATCAGGTACAGTTTACCACTAAAGCTTAAATGTCCTACATGAAGCAAGTTCCAGCTTACCTTCAGTAAAGCCACATTGATGCAACCGTTACGTGTACAGCAATAAATGACGCACATGATTAGAAATGCAAGCCTCCATCAGCACCACATTGGTGTGTTAACTACTGAAATCTCACAGGATTTCACACCTGTGCAGGTGTCTCATATTAAAAGATAAATTTCAGTATTATCTTAAACTCTTGGCATGTAAAAATCTTCAGATAAGCAGAATACATTCCATTTGAGGTGGCATGAGAGTGTGAGCACGTGGCTTCACAGATGGAAAAAACAGTGCAGCATAAGCAAATTTCTGACACACTCTAATTGTGAGCACTGATTGCAAACAGTAGATTATTTATTACAAGAAAATATCACATATCATTCCAGAAATCTTCACAATAAACAGCCACCAAAACAGTGTGGACATGAAATGCACAAAGTAATACAATAAAGAGGGCCACTTGAATGTGAGGAGATCAAAAATACTACATGAACAAGATCATTAACACCAACAAATGTCCTATAACTTGGGAGAAAACCCAATAAACTAAAGGAAGCCAGATGAATCAGAATACACAATCCATTTCAGTTAAAAAGAGTATAAGCTGAGAGGGCAGCTTCAACCTGAATTTTAGCAGACAAAACCAAACATCACAACAGACAGAACAACATTTCATATGCTGCCACTGCAGAAATGATCAACTTATTATTCCATGAAGTGGTCCAAGTGGATATCAAATAAACATCTCTACCACAGCTCACAGCTTTGATAAACATTTCTACTTTGTGCAATGTCATTCAGTTTCATTTAATAACAGAAACTGTGCAGAATAATTGTATAGCAACATAACCTTACCAAAAAAGAATTATTTTTCTTTGTTTTGAAGTGGGTATTTTTAGTCTGAACTTTACACCAGAAATTGTACTGTGACCAAAACACATATGTGTCTGTTGTAACAACTTTGGATCAAATTATTTTTTTCACAGCTCAAAATATTAAAGCATATTGGATGAAAGAAAAGTCTATCCATAAATTAAAAGAGCTGGCATTGCTTATCAAAGAAACATAACAGATGACAGTTGTTTATTTATTTTTTAAAGAATACTATAAAAATGTCCTAGATTATGTCAGCATTAAGCAGGTGGGCAGAGTTTGTGATAGACAGCTGTGCTAGCAAATGTTACAGATGGAGCAGGTTTCAGGAGTTAGGGTTAGACAGGATAAAGTTAAGTTCTAGGGCAGAAGACAAATCACAAAAAGTTAAACACCCTTAACTTGACCCACTCAGGGCTTTCACATAAATCCATCTGACAATCTGTGAAGGGCCTTGAGAAGTGCAGCCCACTTAAGATCCTGAAGGAGCTTGAGTGGTTTTAAAGGACAAAGAACTGCCCAGCAGAAGCTTGAAACATTCCATTATTTCTGGTGTGCTTCAACAAAAGGTCCCAAACAAAGGCAACAAACTTGATGCCTAAAGGCTTAATAGCAACAGAAAAAAGATTTTGTTTAACCTTTATTATGAAATTATAACACAATAACAACTTAGAAAATGCACGCACAGTATAGCAATGAAGAGTGTTCAGGGACTTCCTTAACTGTCTCAAACGTTAGAAAAAAAACCCCCTAATTTTTGTTTATTTATTTATTTCATAAAAGATGGAAACATTTTCATTTATTAAGTATTTTTGCAGCACTGAGTCATATCCAAAAATAATAATGATAACAGAATGTAATAACAATACATGCATTAGTACAGTATTGGTAGAATTCATAAAATACATGTTTTTTAAAATGCATTTTACAATGTCAACTCAGGTGATATAATAATTGCATTTTTTTACTACTGTTGGTAGTGAAAAGATGTACAGATAATTTTAGCTAAAAGTTCATAGACATTACATTTTTGAAAGAAATATTTGATGGAAAGTTAAAAATATAGGTTTAAATTAAAAAAAAAAAATCAGGTTATCTGCAATGGACAAATAATGGATAGTGGTAGTTGAGGTGATTTGTTGATAAATTATACTGTCAGATAAAAACTGAATTGTAATCTGCATATAATGCAGCTTTGAGGTTGTAGTGTAAAGTAAATATTCACTGTACACAGTAGCGGCTTGCAGAGCAATGGCCATGCTTAGGCAGCTACTTAATTTGTAGATAGTTTAAGGGACTTCCACTATTACTTCCACTTAAGGGTCCCACTATTTTTACATCCTGCTGCAGTACTCTACCTGATACACACTTTCTTCTGACCATGCAGCATTGGTGATTTTAAATTGAAACAATTAAACACACTGCATCAAATACTTACTGATTGACTAATATATGTTTTTACGTATCTCTTAAAAGTACAGTCATCAAATCTAAATTAAAAATACCCTCAAATAACAATATATATTAGCAGAGCTTTTACAGTTTAAATGCAGTAAGCTTCAGTCCTTTTCATTGGCACACAAGGCAGCTCAAGCAACATTGATGACACCTGAAATCTGTTTAATGCCAAATAATTAATGTTTAAAAGTATAACTGGAAGGAAATGAACATTGATAGAAAAGTGGTAATAAAGACTTTTCCCAGACATGACTAGTGACGAATGTGGCTACATTTTAAATATAAATTTTGATTTTTCAAGCGTTAATACAAGATAAAACCTATCAAGCCAGCCATCTGCATCCCAAAATATTACAGCTATAAAAGGAGAAAGTAGAGAATGAGGTAATCAATTTGAAAAAGAAATCACAGTAATTAGACACATCACCAACACATTCTGAGATGGCACAATGGTTGTAAATTTGAGTCCTGTGGTTGAGATTTCTGTATTTAGTTTGCACGTTTGGTCTGTGATGGACTGACACCCTGTATATTTTCTGGTTCTTACTTTGCACTGGATGATGCTGGGATAAGCTTCAGCACCCTAAAACCATAAATTAGAGCAGGTTCACACAGGCCTATGGCAAAACTGCAGATTGCAGCTTTATTCCAAAACAAGCAAGATATCACAAGGAGAAAAGAAGAAATCTAATCAAGTAAGTCTGATGAAACTCAAAAAGCGGCCTCCATTAACAGAAAGTGTAGGTGCAATGGAGCTCTGTAGTTATAGTCCATTGAGAGAAAGGGGAAATGAATAATAACCTTAGTTTGTAAAATTAATTACTTAGACAAACTCTAATTGTACATAGTGAGTCATCAAGGAAAGGCAAAAATATAAAAATGGATAAGGTTCATCCAAACTTGCTGTTTGTAAGCACATACAAAACATTATTCAACTATGTTCTTAAAGTTTGTGCACCTTTTATTGGACAAATTGTTTTTGGAAGGCATGCTGTGGCCATGTTTTCTGAAACAGCACCAAGTCCTAAGTATGTATGCCAACTCTCAAATGAACAGAGATTGTAGTTTCAAATAAACTGTTTTCTGAATGACCTTTAACAACATATGGAACAGGGGTATAAATATGAGTTTTAAATAAAACATCCTCCCATCAAATGATGTAATTATTTTTTAGAAATGTCTGATTAGAAGTATGCAAATCTCACCTTTTACAGCACTTATTGAAACTAAAGAGACATGAACACTAGTACAAACATGAGTTTTGAGGAGGTCCTATTTTCCTTTATTACTCATACTATAGAATACCTACTATGTATACAGCCCAAATTTTCTCATTGAGTAGAAGTATGAGCTCAATCGTACTATGAAGTCATCCCCCAAGTCATCTATGACTCTGGACATTCTGTATTGGTTAATGTCTAGCAAGGTGCTTCCTGGCTGCACTGTTGTACCCATTATGTTGCTTTGGCAGCTTGCTTAAAAATCCTGAATTATGTGGCAAGCTACATAGGCATAGATGGCTGGCTGCTCTAGGCTGCCGGTCGGACAAGCTTCAATGGCTGAGTTGCATCTATCACATCTATCCTGTGTCCTGTGCTCTACAACTAGACGTTACCTGAAGATAAGGCTAGAGAAAGGCTGAATAATGTACATTTTTCATTACGGTGTGGAGTCATATATGTTAGAATGTTACAGTGTATTGAGTTTTATAAGTTACTGTATGTGTAAGATTTTCACTGTCCTTGTAACATACATCAAACCAGTAAGTCTGCAAAGATAAGCAAACTTGTTTAAAAATCGTGAAGAATCCAGTGGTGTGGAAATGGGTACAGTGTTACAACTGAAACCAAAACACAACCACGTATAACAAGTTGAAAAAATCACTAACATTAGGTAAACGGTAGTAACTGGCAAATTATTGAACAAATTATTATTTTTGAAAAATTGTTTTCATTGAGTCATACAAATTGATTCCAATGCATATGCAAATAAATTCAGCTGAGGACAAGACTAGGGTTAGGATGCATGCATTTCTCAGTTTTCAGGAAAATGTTTACAATGCATATGCATGTTCTGCCCTTCTGATTCACAAATCTCATGATTCTTTGTGCATGTTTACATTAGATATATTCCAGTAAATGCTTCTGAGAAGGTTCCTATAAATAAACAGAACAGCAAAAATTAATTCCTTTATGCTTCTTTGTGCATTCAACAAATTAAAATACACTCAGACAAAACTGAACCTTATCAAAATTAGTCTCGTTTCTGACAATAATCTGTTATTTTGAGCTTTGCATTGTTCCTATGCATGCAAGCGCAGAATCTTTAACAACTCACTGACTGCTTCCAGAAGATATTGTTCACTTGCTTTGCTTTTGAGCTCAAACTGAATCATTACCTGCAAATTAGTTTGAGGATTCCCATTCACTTGATTCTCAAAATGAACCATTATCTGTGGAGTTGCATAAATCTTGTTTCACTAATTATGAAAGAAGTGAAAAGTGGGTTGGTTGTTGGAATGGGCTGTCCACATAGTTCATTATATATTACATATATATCATATATTTCCCACTTCCCACTGTTTCAATTTTTGCAAAGGGGACATTGGGGAATCTGTCACAGTGGTGAATCAAACTGATCAAAATAACAAATTCACTTAAAAGGGTAGGTTGAAATAATTGAGACAGTATAGTGAATAATAATGCTAATCACCAGTCCAAGAAAAGAACCAAGGCAGCAGACCTGGCTGGGTCACCAGTCCAGCCCAAGTGTATACTAACATGTACAACAGGCACACACTCATGGGGTAAATGTAGAGTTATTTTTGGGATATGGGAGAAACACAGTGGCCAGTAAAAGTTGAGATTCTTAAGCCCAGGTAAAATGAAGAAAACCAATGAAATGATTTAATTCAGCAGACAAGGAAACAACCACACAAGAGTCATGAAAACTGACTCTTTCTGAAACTCTTTTAAAGCACCATGATTCTAGTGTCCCTTGCAGCAGGGGAAATAGAAGTGTGCATTACTTCAGACTAACACCAACCCACACTCTTTTTCTCCCCCAACTTTCCGATGCCAAAAAGGAGAAGTGTTGTGCAGTGCAGAAAAACCATCCTCCCACAAAGACAGACCACATGGATTGCACAAATTAACATGTAGGTCTTAAGAATATGCAGACATACTTAACTTCATGAAATAAACTGGCAAAACGCAGTTTGGTCTTTCAATATGTTTATCTACTGTATTACACATCTTAAATATGTACACACCCATTCAAAGCCAATCACAAAAGCTTTTGTTAAAAATGTCACCTTATTATGGTTAAAAAGGAAATAGGTCATGCTATTAAACCTGGAGGACACCAGATTTAGGTTTGGGTGAGCAGTCGAGGCCATCTTATAAACATCAGTGAACAGTGAGTGCCTTTTACATCACAGGCAAAATAAACAAAGATGGTCCTGCTGGAAACAACTCTCCAATGAACTGTTTAATGTGTAGTCATGTACTGCTAATATCTCAGGAATTCACTGGAGATCAAAGATACTACTGTAACTAAACAAGCAAGTCAAACAATAAAATAAAATGATTTCCGCTTAAAAAGAAGCAAAATATACAAATGAAAGTTTAACATATAGGAAATTATAATATTTCATTATTTTCTAAAACAGAAAGAACAAAAAACTGAGTCATTAGTCTTCAAAAGTATAATTCTAAATGAGAGTAGGGGTGTAGTATATATTACACCACAGGCTGAAACACTTACTATTCACTTTGAAAAGTTTCCAGTCTGCCTGATGATACGCTCAAAATGATAAACAAATATACAGTACATATTAACAACTCGATTAATGAACCAAAAGACTTCATCATGGCATCTTGTATTCTGACTAATCAAACCCAGGTTATCTTCTTATGAAATGTGACATGATTATATTGCTCAGACTCTGCCAAACTGGTTATGAGCAACATTTTTTTCCCTCTCCCCTACAGCAACTTTTGCAGTCATTCATCTCATGGTGGGAAACAGTGTTTTCCTCAAGACACCCATTTACATTTTATCAATCAGCGTAAATAAAGATGATGAACACAACAGTATTTCTAATTGTATGAAGTGTATGCTGCACTCTATACAATGCGACCCTTGGGAGTCACTTAAACCTGCTTCTTGTTCTCATCATGAAAGGGTAGCAAAAATGAGCTATTGTGGGAGGTAGGAAAAACAGATTAAAAAAAAAAGATAAACTGAAAGGCTTATGCTATAATTAGATTTTGCCGGTTCCCAGTGGCAGCAAACTTCATGTAATAGGAAATGTACCTTAGAAAAACACCTTTTTTTATTAGAGGCTGTGTACCCTTTTATGTCTGGAGGAGATGGTTACATGATACCATCTACACTCCACTATGTCGACATTATGTAAATTCAGCTTGGCAATAAAATCAGGTTATAACATAGCAGTGCCAGATGAGATACTGCATAATTAAGTGCCTTTTCTGTCGACAAGGCATCCTTTTTATGAATCAGACAATCATTATGCAATTTGCCAATAAAAGTCTATCTATCAGGATAATTAAGGCAATGAACTACATAGAAATAAAAAGCTTATGTTCCAATTAATTGAGACATTTTCACAAATATACCAAAAGTGCTATTCACAAAGAATTACTCAAATTACTCTGCTAACACTTTTTTTAAACAGTAATTTGGAAAACAGAACACTACATAAATAACAGTAAAATATGATCTAGAAATGACACGATAACCACTTGAGAAGTGCAATTAAAGTCCTAAAGGAGAGGGTTACAGTGAAGAAAAATGCATTTCTTTTCATATTTTCTTGTTCATTATTCTAATAAAAACACATCAATATCCAAATTCCCACAAAGTGTCGCCTTTTAGGTTTCACACATTTTTCGTTTTCACCAATGATACTGGTAAGAGCAGGAAACCTCTGAATAAATCTGTTTGCAAAAGTTCACACCTACTCCAGAGATAACCGGGTTGTTAAATACATGCAAAACTCTTCCCAGCCCCTTCTGATGGCTTCTCAAGAAAAAAAAAACGTTTTTGTGTCATTGCTTTTCTTTTTCTCAGTCACTTCCAACCTTGCTAAGGTACTGTATCCTCACCAGCTTTTCATGATTGTACCTCAAATCTAAGGAAAGAGCTGCTGAAATGGCACCAACCTGAGATAAATGAAAATTACTCAGAACAAGACACCAGGCAACCAAGCTCCGCCAGCTGTTCATTTATCATTTAAAGTAAACTAGATCATATCATATTTCTTACCAACAGTTTTTACTATTCCAAATATTTATACTTGACCCAAAGACATTTAAGTGGTTTGGCTCCTTACAGTAAGAAGATTGGCCAGGCTAAAGGGACACCAGACACAACAATCTTCATTAAAACACAATAGTGTTATTAGGCACTTGAAGGAAGTTTTAATCTTTTTTAGATATGGTTTACGGAAATCTTTGTTTTGCATTGTTGCAATATTAATTTCTATACACCAGATTCAACAACTTTATAGGTCATTCTTTGTTTAAGATATTCAAAGTCCTAAGTGCAAGAGAATTATTAAATGAGAGAATAAATATTGTGAAGAACATTAAAGATATTACAAAAATTAAGACAATCAAGTAAGCTAGATGACTGGATAATTTTACATCTTTAGTTTGCACAGTCACCCTGTGTCATCTGCATGGGGTCTTCTCCAACATCCCAAAGACATACATGTTAACAAATAGCATCGAGCTAATTTGACGGATTGTGGATGTGTGTGGGCGAATGTATGCTGCATCGAACTGGCGTCTAGTCCAGGGTTTGCTTCTTCCTTCCTCCCAGTAAGTTGGAGTAATAATGGAAAGATTGCTGTTTATCATAAACTGCTATGCTTAATAATAACTACTTCTCTTCATTCACTGCTATCCATAAATTCATTTTCTAAGTCTGTGTAATTCAGTTACAAGAGACAGGGCCACAGCCTACACTGGGAGCATGAGATGTAAGGCAGCAAGCAACCCTGTACTATGCAGCATTTCCTCATACACGGGGCAATGTAAAGGGAATAAAACTAGAGTACCTGGTGAAAAATGCACATAAACACAAGGACTGTATGCTAACTTGACACAGACAGTGACTGGGACCATTTTAAAACCACTTTGCCATGCCATTCTTCTTAATTTTTTTTTACTTTCATGAGTTACTCATTTAAACACTGAGGAGGTTAAAAAAATTAATATATATTTCTGTTTACAACAATCCCATATCGATAGTTATGAAGCTAAAAGCTGTGGTTAAAATAACCACAGGCAGAGAGTGGATACTGTATATACAAATTTACAGAGAAGAAGATAAAGTTAATTATATTTATATGTTCTGGCTTGTGTCTTTACTTTTCTCCCTGCTAATGAACCAGGGCCAAGTGAGAATTAAAAGCCAAAGTACAACTCTGGCTAAGAGGTTCATAGCTGATGAAGTGTGTTTGGTTTTCACATCAAAGCATTTTAACACAAGGCATACAATACTACTTTGCACATCTACAAGAAGTAGTTTAATATATCCAGATTTTAATACAGGTTTAAAAAAAAAACACTTAACTGTAAGTCATAATACAACTTACTGCTCCAAAATGCTCAGCCTAAGTTTATAAAGATTGGAAAAAGCTGACTAAGTTTTAAAGCAAATTAAGTGTAAAAAGGACAACATGCTTTATTACTACATTGTTATTAGTCTGTCTAAATAGTTAATATGATGAAAACAATATTGTGCACATTTTGAAATTATCATATAGTATAAGCCTGAAAAATATATATTTAGACACACATTAGTTAGAAATAATAAAATCAGTTAAATTAGCTGAGCTGATCAGTGCAGTACAAATGAATATAAAAGGAAACAACATGTTGATAACAACGGGTTAATGTACAGCATGTATTGTATTTGTGAACTTATATTGTATGTACAGTGTTATGATTAGCAGTTAGTACTGGAGGACACCAGCTGAGTGCTACAAACAGTACGCGCACAACATTGTCATATACACTCATGCTTTGCAGAGGAGCTGTGAGTTATTAAAGTAAAAATAATTAACAATAATGTAGTGGAGTGCAATTCCAGTGCATATGGCTCATAAGGATTTAAATTCCTTTTGAAAAACTGCTACTGTGTCTCACTCTCCTGACAAGAATCAAGAGGCAGGCAGATCAAAGGCAGAATATTTTTGTATTATTATTATTTTGAGGTTTCCAATGGGCAGGAGGAGGATCCTGAACATATTACACAGTTCAGAATAAAAAGCCAGTTGACACCTGTCAACTCACCAGGAAAATCAAGATCATCATAGTTATCAAGTTAGGGTCTGCATACATTTATCTACTTTCTTTATTCTTCTTTAAAGGTGTGGCAATATTGTAATAAAGGTTGCCTGAATATTTTTAATAACACTTCACTGTTTTAGGCATAATGTGTCAAACCAGCAGCCACATAAGATGGAGACTAATCATTGGCTCTTTAAAGTGGTGCAGAAGGAAAAAATCAGAATTATGACTGTTATTTTCCATTTACTTTAATTCAAAGGTCTTAGCTTTAAACAACATCTAATGCTCAAGACTGAATGTGACAGAATCAGAATCTGATATACACTTATTGAGCAAAAGTGCAGAGTAATGCAATAGAAAAAGAAACAAAAAAGATTGCGAAGGGGTCATATGTTTTAATAATGAAGGTAACAAACTAGCCATTCAAAATTACCAAATGGCTGATCGTAGAAGTAAAGTGCAAAACAGATCTGTAAAATACTGAAGCTCTGTATAGCACATATGGAGTAACTCAACGCAAAAATTAGTGTGAAACAAACTTTTCTTTTCCAATCAAATGTCAGCTTTTGCTTTTTAAATAAAACCTTTTTGTGAAGAAAATCGAATTATAGTATATCACCATTTGATCTGACAGCTCTAGTCTGTAAACATCAATGATATCAATGTAAACATCAATGATATCCAAAGACAAGTATGAAGAAACCCAGTGTCAATGCCCTCCTATGAAGCCATGAACAAAATTTGACCTGACAAATGCTTCTTTGCTCAATTCAAAGGCTTGACTTCTACTGACACTAATGTTAAGCAGAAGTGGAAGGCCTTCTCCGATGCCACACATAAGAAATGCACCAAGACTCACCTCACACTAACAAAACATGCAATTCCAGGACCTCCAAGACCTCAAGAAAAAAGCATTCTGCATATATTAAAATGACATCAGAGTGCAATAATGCAGCTCAGTATATTAATTTTGTTGGTAACTATCAGAGGACAGGGTACAAAAGCTTAAGAATGTAACCTGAATCTGCTCAAACACAGCTGTGTGATTTAGATAACATATAATTCAGGGGTGTGCAGTTCAGCAAGTTGATAGCTGCATGTAATTTCACAAAGAAAGTAATTGATGGCTGTTGTCACATACATGCACATGGGGGACAATTTAAAGGCTCAAATAGTGTTTTTCGTCAGCCAGACAAGGGGTTGGCGCTCTCACCTTATCCTCTCTTCTTTTGTTCCGTTGCAGTTCACCTGAAGACCCTGCCCCACTGTGAATGTAATTTCTGGTACCCAGAATCCATCTTCCTGCCACATTCGTTCCTGTTCCGGCTGCCCTGACTCTACCTCTTCCTCTTATCCACCATATTTATAGCCCAGATTCCCCTGTTAGTCAGTTCAATTGTGAACTCTGCATCTGTAAAGATGTGGATTTTTATTTTGCTGATTTTCAGTATATGGGGTGGCCATCCCCAAACCTTTTTCCTTTTGCTGCCTAATTTTTTACCCCACTGTTTATTTGTCTGTTGCTACAGGTTCAGTGTTCATTGAGAGCAGTAGTATATAAGAAATGAGGTAGGTAAAAGAAACATTACATTTCTTTATGTGGTGTAAGGTTGAAAGTATTGTTGGATCACCAGAGATCTGTAGGGCTTCATGACTATAGCCTCTCCATTTAAAAGCACACAAAGGCATGAGGAAGAATATCGTTTGGACCTGGTATTTCTGTGCTCCCTCAGCAGCAGCTGTCAACAGAGAAATGACAAAGTGCTTCTACTAAGTGCTTCAGGTGCAAAATATCCACACATGGTCGTCACTATAAGAAGGCAAACACCATACCAGGCACAGCTGCATCTCTTTTGTTAACATGTGCTTACAGCATACTAAAGTGGATGGTATATGAGTATGTGTAACCTCTTGACTAAGCACCATCTCCTGACATTAGAAAAAACATGACATCATAAATGACAGACTGAATATCTGTCTGTCTTGGTATTCCAACAAAATTATTGACATTTGTCTGTGATATAGAGTATTGTGGAAAGACAAGGGAAAGGCTGAAATGGTCCAGAGTGGATGGAATCATTGCAGTTTGTATTTTATTTCTCTGTTCTACCTTTGCAGCAGATCTCAGCTTACTCTATTTATACTTTACATTAATTTATTAACATTTGATTGCTTTTTAAATTCATATTCTATTCAGATTTTGTGTTCACCATTATGTTTTCCTGTGTTGTGTCATATTATTGTGTGTTTTAATATGAAATCAGTAGGTTACACAGGCATGCAGTAGGTAATGCTGCTGAATCCAGCATCCTGAGTTTGGAACCAGGGCTGGTGGTTGTTCATATGGAGAATAATGTTTAAGCTGCTTATTTGTTTGTTTGTTTGTTTTTTGGCAAGTGTACTATATAGCAATAAACCGGATTGAACACATTGGGTTTATTGAAGCTATGTGAAACTAATACTTATTCAAAAAGTACTAAACGTCTGGGAAGGGTGGGTTGGGAATTACCATATGGGTTTATTTCATATAATGACTGCTTCTTGCTCTGACATGTTGGTTTAATTTTATTGCACACAAAAAGTATTAAAAGACAATGTTAATTAATTCTGTTAAGCAAATAACTATTTTATTATGAAAGGATAACAAAATGCTAAATCTTGATCATAGGCTCTCTGCCCCTCCTATGATAAACTTAAAGCTAGTAAATACTTACATAAAATGTATTTATATGCATGATTATATCTATTGGAATATCTGGGTATAAAAAAAACATTCTCAAACAATTTCTGGATTTTTATTTTTATTTCAAAATAGCCCAAGTGGATGAAATGCTCTCAAACATTCCAGTATATTGTTAACAAAACTCCTGAAAGAAATATAGCTTGCAGCACATTAAGCATACAAGTCATGGATGCTTTGATAAATTATGAGGGAAAGACATTTTTAAAAGCCTGACAGAAAGAGTCCTAATTGCCCAAAGAAAAAAAAAATCTCTGTAGGTCAACAAAATCCGATCGATGGAGAGGATTATATTAGTCAGTTTCTGGCTTGTGGCCAACATGAACAAACACAGAATCACAGTCTCTTTAGCTGCAAATTATCAAAAAGGCTAAGTGAAAGCTACAGAGCTAAAGTGACATATTTCTGTGGTAAGGAAAAGTGGATCAAGTATTGATTGGCTAGACTGAGGTAATTAGAGTGGTTGTCAAGGCGATGGGATGCATGCCCTCACAATAAAGGGTATCTTTGTTTTACAAGACCAAAGAGAATGCTCACTAAATAGTATTTTTCTTTTCTATAGGAAGCAATTTTTTAGCAGCAAAGTTTACAATAGAAAAAACAGCTTAGTGACATCGGGTTATGCAAAGCAATGCATGATCCATTACAGTCTATTTTTTTAGAATATATTTCTTTACAGAGAAATCATAATGCAAACAGTAGGTCACTATCCAGGTATTCAAGAGGTTTTCAAGTGTATCAAGATTAGACGACAGTTTTTAATTTCAACTTCATCAGCCATTTGTGAGAGGAATCCTAAGCATGCAATATTGATGCTTTCCAAGAGAATGCAGTAACGATTCAAACAGAGCCCCTGCACAGAGGGGCCAGAAGGCTTAGCAGATTGGCAATAACATTACAAGCCTTTTGCTTCCAGGCAGCACTCCTCAATCCCAATGAAGCTGGCACTGAAGAGTTAGATGATTTTGAGGCCAGATGTACCAAAGGGATCAGAAAATGGGATCAGATGTGAGCCTACTTCATCTTAAGCAAAAACTGCAGCACACAGTGCATAAGGATCAAACTCAGATGAGCAAAATTTTAATCAGATCCTGGAGCAGAAACATGCAATAGTTATGAGCGAAAGAGCATGAAGCTATTCATTGTTTATACAATATTTGGTACACATAGCCTGAAAACTGTATAATCAGACATGAAAAAGTGTGTCTTGCCTAGAAAGGCTTTAAGGTGTATTTTAAGTGGAGTAAAAAGTGATACTGTACAGCAAGAACAGAAAAAACTATGTCTATAACAAATCATTAAGAAACATAAAATAATGAGAGTAATTTAAAGGAGATGTCAAATTAAATCTTTTAAAGAGATAACATTTGTGAATTAACATGTTTTTTCAGCAATGTAAAATCCACTAAAAATTTCTTCCGCTAAATTGTATTCAAGATCAATGAATACAAAGGCATTTTCAAAAGCATTACATACTTTTAAAGAGGTATGGTGTAACTTCTGTAAAAAAAATAAATAAAATAAAATTCACACCTGGTAAGATTTCAAAGAGGAGAGAGAATTATAAAATTAAATGGTACAGAGATCAATTACTGGTTTATTATATGCAAGTACACTTTACCAAATACACTCTGAAGCACTACACTGCCAAAATACAGGAAACATAAGTTAACTAGCAAAATACCCTCGCTTCGCAGCAGAGAAGTAGTGTGTTAAAGAAGTTATAAAAAAGAAAAGGAAACATTTTAAAAATAACATAACATGATTATCAATGTCATTGTTTTGTCACTGTTATGAGTATTGCTGTCATATATAAACTGCTCAAAAAAATTAAAGGAACACTTTGAAAACACATCAGATCTCAATGGGAAAAAGAAATCCTCCTGGATATCTATACTGATATAGACTTGGTAATGTGTTAGGAACGAAAGGATGCCACATCGTTTGATGGAAATGAAAATGATCAACCTACAGAGCCCTGAATTCAAAGACGCCCCAAAAATCAGAGTGAAAAAATTATTTGGCAGGCTAGTCCATTTTGCCAAAATTTAATTGCAGCAACTCAAAATTGTACGCAGCACTTTGTATGCCCCTGTGTTCTTGTATACATGCCTGACAACATCGGTGCATGCTTCTAATGAGATGACAGATGGTGTTGTGGGGGATCTCCTCCCAGATCTGGACCAGGGCATCACTGAGCTCCTGGACAGTCTGAGGTGCAACCTGGTGGCATTGGATGGACCAAAACATAATGACCCAGAGGTGTTCTATTGGATTTAGGTCAGGAAAGTGTGGTGGCCAGTCAATGGTATCAATTCCTTCATCCTCCAGGAACTGCCTGCATACTCTCACCACATGAGGCCAGGAATTGTCGTGCACCAGGAGCCACTGTACCAGCATAGGGTCTGACAATGGGTCCAAGGATTTCATCCTGATACCTAATGGCAGCCAAGGTGCCTTTGTCAAGCCTGTAGCGGTCTGTGTGACCCTTCATGGATATGCCTCCCCAGACAATCATTAACCCACCACCAAACTGCTCATGCTGGATGATGTTACAGGCAGCATAATGTTCTCCATGGCTTCTCCAGACCCTTTTACTTCTGTCACGTGCTCAGGGTGAACCTGCTCTCATCTGTAAAAAGCACAGGGCACCAGTGGTGCATCTGCCAATTCTGGTATTCTATGGCGAATGCCAATCGAGCTGCATGCTGCTGGGCAGTGAGCTCAGGGCCCATTAGAGGACATGGGGCCCTTGGGTCACCCTCATGAAGTCTTTCTGGTTGTTTGGTCAGAGACATTCACACCAGTGGCCTGCTGGAGGTCATTTTGTAGGGCTCTGGCAGTGCTCATCCTGTTCCTCCTTGCCCAAAGGAGCAGATACTGGTCCTGCTGATGGGTTATGGACCTTCTATGGCCCTCTCCAGCTCTCCTAGAGTAACTGCTTGTCTCCTAGAATCTCCTCCATGCCCTTGAGACTGTGCTGGGAGACACTGCAAACCTTCTGGCAATGACACACATTGATGTGCCATCCTGGAGAAGTTGGACTACCTGTGCAACCTCTGTAGGGTCCAGGTATCGCCTCATGCTACCAGTAGTGACACTGACTGTAGCCAAATGCAAAACTAGTGAAGAAACAGTCAGAAAAGATGAGGAGGGAAAAATGTCAGTGGCCTCCACCTGTTAAACCATTCCTCTAGTGCACCTGTTGTTAATTTCATTAACAGCAAAGCAGCTAAAACTGATTAACAACCCCCTGTGCTACTTAACTGACCAAATCAATATCCCAGAAGTTTCATTGACTTGATGCTATACTCTGATTAAAAAGTGTTCCTTTAATTTTTTGAGCAGTATATATATATATATATATATATATATATATAGAGAGAGAGAGAGAGAGAGAGAGAGAGAGAGAGAGGTGTGGCAGAAAAGTAATGAGACTGATTTTTTATTTACCAAAGTTTTTAATTTTTTTCAAACATCAATGTTAGCCCCTTGAAAGTAGTTCCCTTGGGCAGCTACACACCGATGGAGACATTGTTCCCACTGTTGGTAGCAGCGCTGGAAGTCTTCAACCCGTATGGTCTTCAGCATGACCGTTACACTCTTTTGGATGTTTTCAAGTACCGAAATGACGTCCTTTGAGGACATTTTTCAGTTTAGGAAAAAGTCACACGGACTGAGGTCAGGTGAATAAGGGGGCTGGGGAACCACAGGAATGCCTTTTGAGGTCAAAAATTCTGTTATGGAAAGGGCAGTTTTTGGGCACCATTTTGGCACAGACCTTTCGCATGTGCAAATGTTCAGTCAAAATTTGATGAACGGTAAATCTGTTCAAATTTAATTGTTCATTCAATATTCTTAATGTTAAATGACGGTCTGATTCTACAAGAGTGTTCACACGTTCGATGTTTTCATTGGTTTTCAAAGTTGAAGTCCTCCCTGAATGGTGTTCATCTTCAACGTGTTTTCTGCCTTCCAAAAATGATTTGTGCCAGCGAAAAACTTGAGCTCGGGATAAAGAATTTTCCCCATAGGCCTGTTTTAACTTTTCAAACATCACCCTTGCCGTTTAATGGCACAACAAAGCGCCAAATTCCGCTGTTCCATTTTGCGTGACGCACAACCAAAAACACAACTTCGCTAATAGCAGTCACAAAAATCACGTAGTTAACGGAAGGAGTTGAAACTCGCACTGAGCTATGGGAGGGTACTGATACACGTGCTCTATCAAGGACAACAGCGCAGCGTTGCCAGATCGCTTGCAGTGTTGCCAGTCTCATTACTTTTCTGCCACACCTTATAGCAAAATCCCCGCGCTTCACAGCGACGAAGAACTGGTTTTAAATTTTTATTAAAAAGAAAAGAAAACCTTTTTAAACTGAGGGAAAATATACCAATAATTATTTGTTAAGGATCTCTTTGTATACCACGTTGTCAGTTCAGCACTCCGGTTGTAATATGACCAAGCTGTGCACTGAGATTACTCTTGAGAATGCAATGTATAGTTTTGTCCAGGAGAAAAGCAATGTTGCCTCAAATAAATGGCAACCTTTTGTAGGGTCTGTCCCTGAGACTTATCAATTGTCATCGCGAAGCAGAGCCTTACTGGAAATTTGAGGCATTTGAATTGAAATGGGAGATCGGAGGGTATAACGGTGATGCGAGGAATACATTCAGAGTGCGGCGCTCTGCTGCTTTTTTGTGTAGCTGCCTTCACACAGCTTCTCCGCTGCTTTATAAACGAACACCATATAAGGCCGTCGTTTCTCCTTGCTTCACAGTTCTGTACTGTTTTATTGTTCGTTTATTACGATTGCTATAGTTATTGTGCAGCTATTTGAGACTTACTTACTGTTCAGGTACCCATTTCCTTTATTTAATCCGCGGCTTGTACGCTATTTTTTGTTCGTTTATTACGATTATAGTTATTTATTGATTCCCCTCTTTAGCTGACTGCCTGCTCATATAAGGTGCTCCGCTGGTTTTTTGTGAAGCAGCCTTTACACAGCTTCTCCGCTGTTTTATAAACGAACAACATATAAGGCGATCCTTTTTCCTTGCTTCGCCAAGGAAGCTGCCTTTTTATTTAATCCACGAGTTCTCCACTGTTTTTTTGTTTGTTTATTACGATTGTTATAGTTTTCTTTATATAGCACGTTGTCAGTTCAGCACTCCGGTTGTAATATGACGAAGCCGCGCGAGCTCACTCTTGAGAATGCAACGTATAGTTGTCCAGGAGAAAAGCAATCTTGTCTCAAATCAGTGGCAACCTTTTGTAGGGTCTGTCCCTGAGACTTATTACTTGTCATCGCGAAGCAGAACCTTACTGCAAATTGGAGGCATCTGAATTGAAATGAGAGATCAGAGGTTATAACGGGGATGGAAGGAATACATTGAGTGTGGAGAAACTCTAGAGACAGTGTGTGTATTAACTTGTGGATTTTTCTGTGAGTATTTGGTGGCACGTGACGAAGTTGCTTCCAAGACCACGTTAGCTGTGGAGCTCAGCTCGGAGCATATTCTTTTCCTACCTTGTCAATTGTGTAATGCGTTTTTTGAACAGGTTTGATGCATGGAAGTGATCACTCGTACTGCGTTCAGTCAGTTCACGTGAGCTGCTCTCTTGTGTGATGTTGCGATGTCCACGGCTTTATTTAATGTTAGCTAAGACCCGGCACTTAAAAGTTTCTCGCTACAGCAAATTTAACTCCGTTACAAAGTGATCCAAAGTCTCGTTTATACCTTGTGTCTTCTCATTAAACTTGTATCTCGCGATTAAAGTATTTGACGAAGGCATGACAAACGTCAGCGGGAGCGTGTCCATAAACTTAATTTAAACTTACGGTTTACACCGTGCTTTGTTTCCGCAGTAGCTGCACTTCTGAATAAGCTTGTATGCGTTTTTCTTCAGCGCTCTTCCTTATTTTCTACGTACTGCGTTCACAGTCAGTTCACGTGATTACATGGGAGGCGTGATGATGTGACACGCAGCTCTGTCCCCCACGGCCATCGAGCTAAAGTCCATTACAGTATATGGAGAAAAATAGGTTCCAGTTATGACCATTACGTGTAGAATTTCGAAATGAAACCTTCCCAACTTTTGTAAGTAAGCTGTAAGGAATGAGCCTGCCAAATTTCATCCTTCTACCGACACGGGAAGTTGGAGAATTAGTGATGAGTGAGTCAGTGAGGGCTTTTCCTTTTATTAGTATAGATGAGAGATGCTAATTATATTAAAAGCAGATGCATCTCTACAGGTGTGGTCATTGAGAAAATGAAGCCATTAATATCCCATCTCACTTAAGGTCATGTAAAAAATGCAGAGCAAACACATTTGCTTCTTAATGTTGCTTATTACTACTCAAAGAATAGATTTCAGTGACTTTGATAGAAGGCTAATTGCTGGGTCTTATTTAATATGACTTCAGCAACAAAGAATATTTTCTTTGTAAACTTTACAGAGAACAGTAGCAAATGTGTGGAAGCTACAGCAAAAGGTATCAACAGCTCTGGGCACCTGAGAAATTCCTGGGCAACTGTAAATTCCTTGACTGCAATGTCTGTGCAGTCATTAAAAATATAACAAAAAGCAAGTTCCAGAAAAAAGGCTGGTGAGGAACAGAGAGACTGACATTATGAATGGGTTATAGTTCACAAATTATTTAGTACACTTAAAAATACTGAGTTCTTTTAGCTCAAAGTAAAATAATTTAAAAACAGGGGCTACAGGCAAAAATGTTTGATTCCCACACTGAAGGGATCTGGTGTCTTTGCCATGGCTGAGGATCTGAATTCCCTTAAAGGTCCAAGCAATAGCCAATAAATACAAAGCTCTTCTGAGTGATCACATAATCCTATAGAGAAACATATTATAATCAAAGTAGAATCATCCAGGTTAACATTGCCCTCATGCACAAAACATGAGCAATTAATAAATGGTTTGAAGAGTACAACAATATAGCCCAGTCAGTATCTCATACACAAATTGCACACTAAGGGAAATACTCTGTCATTTGTAACTCCAGTATTTTCCACTATCATCATTAAAAAAACAGATAGAATTTTTTATTAAAGAATAGTTCTATATACAGTTCAAGGCACTTATTGAATTTGCAGTATATATGATGACTGATCAGGTAGTTCACAGCACACCACTAGAACAATTTATGCATGTAAGTTCCTCTATTTGTAATTTACACATGTTAATGTGTAAATTAATTAATCCACCATTCACTTTCTTAAAGCTATTTAGTTTTGGGTCCTTGGGAGTTGATGCAGTGCTGGTCTCAAGGTGAGACTAAGCCCTGAATGAGGCTCCAGATCATCTCAGGGAACAAACTTACATGAAGTTGAGCAATTAATGTATGAAGGTTACTGCTAATCTATTTTTTTTATTGTCTACTTGTGTTTATAAAACAATACTTGATGTGTGGAATAAAACCAAACATATTCACAGGAAATCAAAGTATTACATGACAGTGCACGACTACAATAACAAGAGTTATAAATCATTATAATGGAGAATGGGAAATAGTACCTGTAAATAAAAAATGCAACAGTCTGTTAGAGTGGCATAATGGTGGATGTGAATTGGTGGGCAAGAGCCTAACAGAAGCCTGATTTGCAGTCCTAGTGCCAGAAAAGACTTTCTACAGGAACAAGAGCACTTAAACGCATAATGTCTCCTCTTGATTTTCTACTTCTACCATATTTAAGCAGGCACTGAATTTCCTGGAGTGATAAGAGCTTAGCTATTGTAATCCTGTAAGGCGCTTGGTCTTATCTTGCACGTGAGGAGCAGTGAAGGCAACTGCACTTGAGTTCAAGGCTATGGCTGACATGCTGCTTGACATGAAATAAAGCAGGAATAGCACTGCAAGCAGTCCCTCTACACCAATATTCTAAATGGAAATTGTTCACCTATAGAGACAAAACTCTGACACATTTTTGAATAAATAAAATCAAATTGAAAAGCCTTGACATTATGCTGACTTTTAATGACAACTGCTGACCTCAGACTCTTTTGTCAAGAAAAAGTAGAATACATCAAACCACTATCTACAGGTAATTTGTTTGAATGTCAGTTGCTTATGTTTTATTGTTTAAAATAAGGCTGTTCATATTGCTTTTTAATAACTGTATTAATTGTTTTAATTAGCAGTAATTACAGATTTTCCATTGTCTTACTTTTTATCATATTTCGGTGGAATATAGTGTAGCTTGGACTGGGGTGTGCCGTCTCCAATGATGGACCCATTATCAGACCTTCCTGGTATTTGGATTCAGTTGTTATTGTTTGCTTACTCTGTAATCAAATTCAGCGTGCAGACTGATAGATAGAGAGTTGATCCTGTTTTATTAGCATTTCAATTGTTGAGTTTATACGTTGCCTTGCACTTTAAAAGAAAAGAAACTTTCCACAACATCCCAATATAGGTCTGTAATACTTTTTTGTTTGCCATTTACATTTTATTTGATACTGCACAGTACAAAGACATGCAGGTTAGGTGAATTGCCATTGCCAATAAGGCTCTAGTGTGTGTCTGCTTGCCCTGCAATGGACTGGTACCTTATCAAGGTGTTGTTCCTGTCTTGTGTCTAATAATTGATGGGACAGGCTGAAGCTGCCCCAAGGCCCTACCATGGATCAGCAGATTAGAAAAAAATGGACAGAGAGATTGATTACAAAACTGTTTGGTTTTCTTACGGTAATTAAATGTTGTTTAGTGCACACTAAATAATAGATAGATTCATTCAAGCAACATTACAGAGCAAATTAAAAGACATTTCACTACAGTAACTTCATGTGCTTAAATTTATTACACTAATTCCCTCATATCAGAAAGTAATATATTTAAGCCAAGCAACAACCACCAAGTATTCCTCAACAGTACCTCTTTGACACCGTCTCCCTTCAGACATTTTGTTTGAGGTGTCTCACAATATTGTGTTTTAGGAATAAAAAGCAGCTATTAGACACTTTATATAAGCCATCGATATCTCCTCCAGTTTCGGGAAATAGATACAAACTTGTGCGATCAAAAACAGCTGTATTTGGGTCTTGATTTTAATTACTATCTAATATAAACCCGCTCTTTTGCGATATGAATAGTTTCTTAGGTCTGGTTCGATTTTGTAACTGTTTGCCTCAGAAATAGCAATAACAAAGCCTCTAATTACAGTATGTCCTCAGTATCATAAACTCCTAAATATTGTCAATGGAATACAATTAGCAACCTTATTTATGGTCAGAAGCAGGTGAACAAGCAGTTTTACAGAACCCTAAAGTAAACTGTGCAGCATAGTAGGGAATGCCACATTTAAATAATAGTTGTCCTCAAAGCTGGTAGTTGACAATGTGGAACTCCATTATAGCATGGCAGTATTCCTCCTTTAGATCCTGGCTGGAAATGAATGTGATTTATAGGACAGTTCTAATGCAGATATGCAGGAGTAAATGAGGTCACAAGATGGAACTCCTCAATGAAGGCCCTGGGTCTTTCATTTGTCATCTATTACTAAGAAAGTACTACCCAGGGAATACCCAGATATAGTACTGGGTCAGGAACAATATAATTCTTCTGGACAAAAAAACAGTGAGTTTGGAGGTGGGAGATAAGTATTTGGCAAAAACTCAACTGGTGTAAGGAAGAAATACCAGAGTGCAGAAAAGGTTCTTATGGTTGTGTTACAGGCAAACAGTGAGTGTCAAGAGTAGCAGCAACTCCACATAATAGCTACCACACAAACCCTTTTGCTACATTGTGTCCTTTCTTTTGGGGGCTAAGTTGAAGCATTCACTATAGTAAACATTTGAAATGACCAATTTTTGGATAATGCAGTTATGGTTTACTCCAAATGTTTGAAAGTGATTGATATAATCAAAGTGATATGCAGTATACACAAAAAGTTAATTAATATCTAAATATGGATAAAATGAAATAAATCAAGTTTCATTCCTGCATTACTAAACCACTTAATTTAGTTTAGGGGAGTAAAAATAATACAAGCCATGAACCAACCATCACAAGTCACAATCACACAAACACCCATATTCATTCATACACTGGGACAAAGTACACCTTCTGAAGATTGTACCATGTAAATGGGCCAAAAAATGCTTCCAGAATTTTGGAAGAAAAAGCATGGTGACAAAAGGAGAAAGCATTAACCCCGCACAGGCAGTGGCCAGACTAGCGTTTGAACTCTAAAACTGTGAGGCTGCTGCATTTACTACTGTGCCACTGTGCTGCTCTTAAACTAATTTACAGCCATTACAAAACACATAGAGAGCGGCAAACGCTTTACCAGCAATAATTGTCACACTTCAGCGATTTCTTGCAAATCAGCTGAACAGTCATCAGCTATTAATTGGACATTTTTTGTTCTACAGCAAAGTAATTAAAGGATGGTGGAAGCAAGGTACTTTTTATTCAACCACTTCAAATTCAAACTTCCAAGTCCAAGTGGCTATCTGGATCTGGTGTTTATACAGTAGATCTCTTCACTTTAAAGGTTAACTTAATAAATAAAAATGCAATGCTTCAAATGTTCCCCTATTAGTATAATATATAAAGAATATATTATTTCAAAATAAAAAATATGGATATGAACTATTATAAAATTATTTTAGTTTCTTGTTCTCTTTAAGTGTTGCACATTTAAATTATGTGTGTTCAAGCATGCAAGCTTAGACAAGAAACCTTTCACTGACAAATAGTATGGAAAAGTACGGAATAATGTCAGAATCCTTTAGGTTACAACTTCATTGCTTTTAGTAAAGCTCAAGAATATACACTTGCTCTTTGATCCCAATTTTCCATACTATGAATGGTGAAATGGAAAATAGTAAACATTTACCTCAGTTATCAAAAAACAGAATCAGCTGGTTGCAGGTTAGCAAGTACTCCTTGGAAATTTAAAGAAGCGACTCATCTCAGTGTCTCTGCGGTCAGGAGCATATATGCAGAGTCATTAAAAAAACTCAGTAACTGCATGCCACACTCAGAAATTATGCCAGTTTTTTAAATTATATTTTGATTACTCCACTAAATGCCCTCAGATACTCCCAAAGTAAAAACAGAATACTTATGTTTAAAACAACAGCATATGACAAATGTGCTTGTTTTATAAACCAGTTACTAGTGTGTTGTAATCTATTAAAGCCGAAACCATTTAAATCTAAAATTTTCAAGTGCAAGGCACATCAACTCAACAAAAAATAAATTAAACAGCTGTCAAAAGGCAAACAGTACTTTAAAAATGCAATAATCCATGGCACCTAATATAGAGAACAGTACTTTAAAAATGCAATAATCCATGGCACCTAATATAGAGAACTGTTGAACAGAATAATCTGGTTTTTGGAAATGTTTCTGTCAGACTAATCCTAATGATTTCTTTAAAAGGCTAATACAGGAAAGAAATCAGAACATAGTGAGAAATAAAACTGGAAGGATTGTCAGTTATGTCAAATGATTGCAAATGGCTCTGCGGATAGCTACAAAGTGTAAAGCACCAGCAGTATGTATGTTTGTATGTTAACAATTTTCTTATTACTGACGTTTATACTTTATTGTTACTTTGACAAAAATAACTTAAGTATGTATCGTACAACAATCCTGTAATGGAACATCTGAGAAATAGTAGTACATCAGAAACAGTCTGCTTTTAGAAGCTAAAATGAATGAAGAAATTTTTAAAAATCGCAAAATATAAAGAAAGAATGATGGTGAGATTGAACAAGATACTGTTTGGACCATCACAGGCTGACATGTGAAACAAGGGCTATGACAGAAAAAAACATGTACTAAATAAAATATATTCCTGGATTGAGGAAGTCAAAAGTAATCTAAAGACGTTCCAAATGAGAATAAGCAATGTAAAAATTAAAGATGCACGTAAATTAAATGAGAATGATGATGCATTTTTAATTAGAAGGATGTAGGCTGCATCAGAACTATTTTCAGATTATAAATTAATAAATACAGACAGTTACTTACAAAAAGTTGTGACTTTCAATGCCAGAATGCATAGTAGGAGAAGACATACTAGAGGTTTTTTAGAAAAGGACAAATCTGTATATTTTGCTCTAGACATTGTAGTACTGGTGGATTATCAGAGATTTGCTTTTTTTGTTGCCTATATTCTATGGTGTGATTTTTTCCTACGTAACTCTTGCTTACATTGTTACTGGCAGTTACAGAAGAAATTAACAGAATGAGACATATCTCTTCTCAGAGTAGGAATTTATAAATGTATTTAAAAAAAGCCTCAACTTTAATTAGCTGCAATATGTGCTATCTGAAGCCTTGTAAACACGTTAAACATTAGTAATGTTTTAAGTACTAAAGAGTAATCAAATTTTATAATTAATCTATTCTCAATGCACCTCAAAAACTGGTCCCATTGCTTCAGTTTTTTTTTTTTTTAAAGAATTACAATATTAGCAGAAACTCACAATATAAACAAGATAAAGAATTGAGTTAACCACTTTTGAATTAGAATGAGAAGAAAACTAAGAATAAAAGTAACCACACAGTTTTTCATATTCAGGAATCATATTTTTGTGGGTTTCTTTATTTGTGGCTTAATGATGGTGTAAATCACAAAACTTAATTTTGGAGTTAACTGCATTTCATAACTTAATTTTCTGTAACAAAATATTAATTGTGAAGAAGCTTAATCTCAGCAATACTACTTAAAGCCTAAATAATATATCACACATACAGTTTTGCTTTATATCAGTCAAATTTTATTATATTGTGTTTACCCTCTCAGCCATTATTAACATTGATGTTACACTATTAACAGTGGCAGGGAGCCAATGTCCATTCTGGAAGCACTGAGCACAAAGTGGACAAAAACTCCAGACAGGTTACCAGTTTATCACAAAAACACATGGGCACACACACAAACACACAGGGGCATTTACAGTTGCCAAATAACCAAACCTGAACAAATTTAGGATCTGGGAGGAAACCCCACAGAGATATGGGGTACTTGCAAAATCCACATACGCAGTACCTGGGAGGCAGAATTCAAGCCTAGGACTCTGGAGCTGTGAGGCAGCAAAGTTATCCAGTTATGTATTTATAGTTTATTGTGATGTATAGAATTCCAAAATTATTGAAATAAATCATATATTATATGATTTAACAAAATTAGTCAAATTCATTTAGGTATTCACTAAGATCAAAGAGTTAACTCAAAAATTTGTGGTTTCCTGTTCAACATCTTTGGCACGCGGTGCCAACACTTATACTAGACCTACTGTTAGAACATGGCAGAGGCATGCATTTCTTTATATGGGGTGGAATTAAGAAGGGAAACAACTATGTGGTTTCAAAAGTCTAAAGAATACATTTAACAGCAGACCAACCTACATTTCTGTAATGTTTCACAGAACATGGCAGAAGCTTACAAGTTTAAGCTAAAACATTATAATCAAACCCACCAAGCCAATCCTTGGTTAATCAGTATTTATATAGCTCTCCACAAACGGGTACAAGCTTTATACAATCACCAAAAGGACTTTCTTAAGCCACGTTTAACAATGCAGCACCTTCCTTTTGAATGTGAAAGCCATTCACACATTACTCAAGTTAAGATGGAGTAGTCAGGAGCAGCTGAAGCAGTAGCCGGTTAGGTACTTAGACTGAGAAAGCAGTTTGAGAAAGGAACTAGAACATTAGAGGAAATAGCGGTACCATTTTAAAGGCACTAATATACATCTTCTAGTCCAGACAGTGGACGGGCATTTAATGGCCTAACATCACCAATACTTCCTAGCTGAACCAGATATTCTTTCCCATGTAAGTCAGAGCAAACTCTGCTAGACTGTGGTTAGCTGATAAAATAAGGTGTTGGTAAGATAAGCTGAACATATTTCTACTTACTAACTTTACCTTAAATTATGCTAAAGTAGGTTAAAATAGCACAAAAGAATACTGTCTGATGACAATATATCTCAGCTAACCAGAGCACTGTGAAATTCAAGTGTTTTTTTTGTAATGTTAATACAAAAACGGTTAACAAAAATGTCTACTTTTTTTATCTCATTAACAAGACATATTTGAGAAAAGTTGGGAAAGCATTTGTCAGCATTTACATTTACCATAGATCACTGAGGAAATAAATTAATTCTATGTACTAATGACTCAAAAAAGAAAATGAGATATAGTCTTATAGTTTTATTGCTTTTGAAGATATACAAAGATAAATGGATAAGAAACATTTGTATAGTGAAGCACATTAGTTTTTGACTTATAAACATGTATCAGCTATATAACTGACTGCTTACCCTGTACTGTAAGAATGGATAAGAATATGGCAAGGTAGTGGGTGTCGGACACATGGGCATAAGTATATCAGGAACGGCAACCTTGTTGTTGTTGCCAATCAAAACTCAGGTATAGATTTATAAATAATGAAAGATAGTATGTTTAACTGAAAGATGCATAGCAGAACACACACCTTGATGTACTTGGGCAAACTTACTGTATGTAAGCAAAAACAAAGATGATATGGATGACAGTGGGATAAGAAAGACAAACCTAGTTACAGAAGTACAGGATAAGCCTAGCTTATCAGGCTATCAGGACAAAGCTTCACCTTCAGTTATTAAAAGACAAGTCGATGTCATTTCAGTGGTGCCATAAGAGGATAACAGCCCACTAGAGGACTACCTGTAGAAAACAAGTAGCAGGCTCAACAGAGAAAGAGAATCAAATTACATTTATTTGAAATTGGTTAAGTGGGGAAGTCAACCCAAGAGATATAAAGAGAAACTGAAAACTCTTTATTACAAATTGTTGTATATCACAAGAGTCTATCTGTAATATTACCCTCCTGTGCAAGTACAGTATTAGTAGGTGTTGACTGGTGAAATATATGAGACAAAACATACTAATCTGTTTACACATAATTCAATGCTCTTCATTATTTTATCCTTGAGAAAGACAAGGATAATTATTTAAACTTCCCAAATTGTCCTTAAGAATTATGCTTTTATCTGTGTTGTTAAATGTGTATGTTATCAGTATAAGTGGCTTTTTAGTAACTTTGATAGACAATTACTATAGTTACAGAAAATTTAACTATAGTTTCAACAACATCATTTAAATGTATTACAATTGAAGACTTTATTAGCACGTTTAGTCTTTTTTATCCTTTCTCCCTTTTAAACATTGCTTGATCAGAAGATATGTAATAATAATTGTGATACAAGTACAAAATGACATTTACTAGAATTCAAAAACATTTTAACATGAACAATACACCACTGCGCAAAAAGCGTGTAATTTCTATATTTGAGAAAAATTTTAAAAGAAATGTGCCCTGGAAGTCATCTCACACAAGTAAATTTAATATGGTCAATATGGTCAAGTTAAGTAAGTACAGTTATAAATTTAGATGATGTCAGAAATAAAGAAATCATCTTAATTAAACATGTAGCTGTTAGGATAGATTATAGTTGATTCTGAAAATGAATTTATACTACACAAAATTACACAATTTTAATGCATTTAATGCTGTTAGAATAATTCTATAATCAGCCAGAGTCACATAAATATTTCAAACCAGGAAGAGAAAAGTCAACTATGTGAAACTGTAATGTACTTAATTAACAAATTGATTATAAATGGCTATTGTGGTTTATTTTTTTTTCCCTTTCTGTTTACTGCCACATGTGTCAAGCTTCAGTCACACATTTTCAGAGAATTAATTCTTTATGAAAGATTGGAACTTGCCTTTTTTATACACTTCACAAAACTGGAGGAGACCACCTATCTATTTGAACAGAAACACATCAGAAGAAAAGAAAGAAATCCAAAACAAAATTCCAATGAATAAGATCTATTTGAATTATCCATGATTATATTATATTAGAGCAAATAAGAACTATAAACAGGCTAAATGAAATGGGACTAAAAGCCTACTTTTTGCAAGTTAAAGCTTACCACAAGCTGTCCACATCACATATTCTTATGTGTTAGCACAATGATAATGTTTAGTAATATGGGAGACTGAAGACAAGGCCCTTCAGGTTATCTTCTTCACAGAATGCTGCACTTTCAGAACATAGGGAAAACGATCAAAATGTTTTGAACCTGGTCAATTACAACAAACACCAGTAAAACCAAACTCTAACGCACATTACAGTATTCTGTAACAAGCCTGATGTATTCATTCTTGGCATAGTGCATCCCATGGAGGTAGCTCTTCAGATTATGGAAAAGGTGGTCACATGGAGCCAAGTGTAGAGAATAGGGTGGGTGCATCATCTTTCTGCATACACAGTTTCACAGAAGTGTTTGCAATCCCTCTAGTGCAGGGGTCTCCAATCTTTTTCCCCCAGAGCTATTTTTACAAAATGAAAATGGTTGAAAGCAAATCATGTTTTCTAACATTTATTCTCATAGCTTATTTCAACCCAAACAAACTGAATAAGCTTGTTTTGCCTGAACATTTACAAAATGTTGGTGTCCACAACTCACATTTTGCATTAAAACATCACAAAAAATGTTTATTTCACCTGCACATGCATTTTGTATGTATGTATGTGTTTTCTAGTGTATATCACACTACTGAATTAAAACATGAATGCTGTCAAAACAAAACAATGCAATTACAAATATACAGGTATTATTCATTTGTCATTTTGCTAAATGTCACTGTTTCACTTCACAAGAGTACAGTAATCCCTCCTCGATCGCGGGGGTTGCGAACCAGACAACCCCCCCGCGATAGGTGAAAATCTGCGAAGTAGAAACCATATGTTTGTATGGTTATTTTTATATATTTTAAGCCCTTATAAACTCTCCCACACTGTTTATAAATATTCCCTGCACAATTATACAGCATAAACCCTTTGTATTCTCTTAGATATTAGGTAAGATTCATTGAAATTGTGTATGTAAACACACTGTTTATATACAGTAAAAGCTAAATATTATTTTAAAGATATCAAGTGTCTCCGATATCACATGTTACAGCCATTACAATAGACAGGCCACCAGCAATAAATACGTACAATGCAAGAAAAATTGTATACAGTAAATGTGTGTACAATGACACTAAACGTATGTACATGTACTAAGTACTGTAAGTAGAAAATTAATTATAGTTACTCACCAACAATGACATGACGACTTGTCCAATAACGATGCGTTTAGTTTTACTGCACAACAAAGGAGAGCGTTACAGCTCTTCTAAAGGAGCCTCTTCAGGCAACTGTATATCACCACCGTTGTTCTTCTTCCGGCAGACTTCAATCCAAATCCCTAAAGCAGATTCCATCCAGACGACTGCCTTATTACATCCACTTACAACTCATTTTGCACCCTGGTTAAAAGGACACTGTGGCCGTAGATATTATATTCCTTTTTAAATAAAAAGAATCATAGCCTCATTGAAGCAGTAGCAGGAGCAGATCGTTTTGAAGCCATAATGAAGGGCTTGACTATGCACAAAAGTTAACTCTTTACACAGCGAAACACGTTGATGCTGAATGAGCGAGACGAGACTTCCTGGTTAACACTGCATTTAGCACACAGGAACTTAACTGCGTGCTCTGATTGGTTAGCTTCTCAGTCAGGAGAACTTAACTACGTGTTATGATTGGTTAGCTTCTCAGTCATCCGCCAATAGTGTCCCTTGTATGAAATAAACTGGGCAAACCAACTGAGGAAGCATTTACAGGAAGTAAAAAGACCCATTGTCTGCAGAACCCGCGAAGCAGCGAAAAATCTGCATTATATATATTAGTTATGTTTACATATAAAATGCGCGATAGAGTGAAGCCACGAAAGTCGAAGCGCGATATGGCGAGGGATTACTGTACTCACATGTCCAGTTGCATGTGTGATGTGTTTTTTAGTTATAGTCAGATAACTGGCCCTGCATGGAGTCAACAAGAGAGGTGTATGGTAGAGTGTAGCCACTTAGGATCACTCTTATGAAGTCATTTAAATGTTCATCTGTCAGTCTTGTTCTGAACTTTAATTTCATGACATTCATGTCAGAAAAGGCAGACTACTCACAGAGGTTTGTAGACCCAAACAAAGCAGACATTTTCAGAGCTGCTTGGTGAAGATTCTTATAGTTATCTGGCTCTACTAAGCTCCAGAAATTCAGAGAATGCTGTTGAGACTTTAAATGCACATTATTATAAGGTATACGAATATATAATATATAAAATCAAATATCTGTCTGTATGTCTGTCCGCTTTTTACGAGAGAACTACTTAACGGATTCAGATCGGGTTTTTTTCTATAACTTGCTTGAACATTCCGGTTGATTTTGACAACTTCTCTCATTGCATTAAGTATCATAGTTCGCTTGCGGTACCGATTTTTTTGAGTGACTCCGAGAAAGACACAGTGTTGTTAAAATACATAAGAAATCTGTAAGAAAATAGAAACATTTAAACGCATTTTCTTATGTACAGATAGCTGTACATGTACATGTTTTCTGTACGATTGGAACACATTCATATGTAGGGGACTTACTGCATTTAGTTTAAAAAGAGAAAAAAATGCTTTATCTGTGAACATGTTTCAGACAAATTTGTTCTCATTTTATGGATTTATATTAATACTAGGAAATACTTCTAGAGCTAAACTTGCTCGATGGCTTCAAAGTAACGATAAATTTAAACTACTTGAACTTGAGTGATGAAAAGAACAAACACAATATAAAACAAAACCATACAATAAAAGGGAGAAAGATATCTTGCCAAAGGAGGGAAAAAATTCCTGTAAGAGCTGTATAATGCTTATATTCGGATCCTATGAAGTTTTATTTTATTCCACACTCCAGGCTCACATACTTATTTGAGAGACTTTAGTGAGATATGAAACATCAAAATCATTATTGGAATACCATTTGATGTAAACTAATTGGAATATTATTGTTAAGAATTCAATCAGCATAATGTTGTGCAGCTTTATTAGATGGACTTCTTTACAAACACTAAAAAGTCAGACAATTTTATTCAATAAGTTGCTTTTAACATAGACAATGCTTACCAGAATTATTATTTAATAACTAGAGCTGTTGAATTAAAGATTGTGAGGCACTCTAAATTATACATTGCTATATTTATTTATTAAAAGGTGAAGAGGTATGGAATTTAGCATATCATTAGAACTTAAGGTCTGTAAAGATTTTGACAGGTAAATGCCTGGTACACTTTTAAACCAATACTAATGTTGAAAGATGATTCTTCTTAACTTTTGAACAGTTTATATATGGTACCTTTCATTGCAAAGAAAAAAATGAAATAAATCTATTCAGTTTTACGCCTGCTTAATCCTTTTCTGAATCAAGGGGTAGCCACAGCATATCCTGGTAGCATTAAGCACAGGACCAAAACCATCTCTATGTTGGTTAATGTTACACAAACACAATTCATTTTAAAGTTTTAAACTAAATCTAACACTCAAGTCTCTTGGATATGAAATGAATACCTTAGTACCCAGAAAAAAAAACAACAAACAAAATAAATAAGAAGACATGACGAGAACATGCAAATGTCACAGACTAACCAAACCCAGATTTAAAAACAATCTCATGAGTATTTAATGCAGCAATGACAGCTAGTAGACCATCATGCACTGCATGTGAAATTAATCTATGTATTGAATTTACATAGCATATTAGTGAAAAATAAACAATAATTCTGCAATGTGAAAGGGAGTGGCACCAACCCTGGATTATAATTTTGGGAAGGAAGAACCATCCTGTGATATCTATACTAATAAAAGGCAAAGCCCTCACTCACTCACTCACTGACTCATCACTAATTCTCCAACTTCCCGTGTGGGTGGAAGGCTGAAATTTGGCAGGTTCATTCCTTACAGCTTCCTTACAAAAGTTGGGCAGGTTTCATTTCGAAATTCTACGTGTAATGGTCATAACTGGAAGCTGTTTTTCTCCATTTACTGTAATGGAGATGAGCTTGAACGCTGTGGGGGCGGAGTTTCGTGTGACATCATCACGCCTCCCGTAATCACGCAGTACATAGAAAACCAGGAAGACCTCAAAAGCGCTGAAGAAAACATGCATTATATAATTGAGAAGGCAGCGAAACAATAAGAAGCGAGCGAGTGACATATACAACCATATTCATGAGTTCTGCTACTTCGGAAACAAAGCACGATGTAAACCTACACTTTAAATTAAGTTCATAGACAGGCTGCCGCTGGCGTTTGTAATTTAGTGCCTGCCCATATAAGGCCGTCCGTCAGCGGCAATCAATAGCAAACTCCACTAAATAATCACGGGTGAACGACTGTGCTTATGCAGAGGAAGATGAGATGGTCAGGGTGGTGTTTGGCACAAACTCAGCGAAACTGCGAGAGAAAGTTTTAAGTGCCAGGACTAAGGTAACATTAAATACAGCCATGGACATAGCACGAGATGGCACCAGCACAGCTGGGAACCTTCGATGCATGTACACGGCGGCTCACGTGAACTGGCGCAGTGCACAGAAAAGCAACAGTTCCAAAAGCTGAACAAAACCGAATTACACAATTGAAAAGGCAGCTAAAAATATGAAGCGTCTGATACATACAAGCATATTCATAAATCCAGCTACTGCGGAAACAAAGCACACGGTGGAAAAAGTCAATGTCCCACTAAAGGAAGACAGTGTAAAAAAAAACCCGTGCATGTAGTGTGTCAGGTCTCAGATAAAGAAGAAGGCGAGCTGTTTATTGATGCAGTAAGAAACGAATCGATGAATGAAACCTGTCATCTTTACAGCGATTGACAAACACGGAATGTAACTTGAACACAACACATCCTACAAATACGAACCTGATTGAAAGAAATAATGATAATCAAATCCTTGATGACAGCAACACTCAGTAACACTCACAAAACAAATACTGTATATTGACAGTCATGTTACGTTATTTTTAAAATGTTCCCTTTTCTTTTCTAGCTTTTTAACACACTACTTTTCGCTGCGATCGCGGGTATATATATATGTATATATATATCCCGATCTACATACTCGAATAATGGATACTTTATTAGCCATCAATGATTGTTTTGGTAAAGCCATACTCAGTGTATTCATTAGATGAGCGGTAAAAAGTAAGAGCGAGGGAGGATGACTTATTGAGGCATGCAGGCTGTAGTCTTGCGTCAACTCTATCTGAATTGCGATCACATTTGAAAAAATATATCTTTTCAAGTTCTATTTAGTCCATATGTGTCAAACTCAAGGGGCGGGCCACATCCGCCCGGCATGTAATTATATCCGCCCGAGATCATTTTATATACTGTATTATTGTTATTAATGGCCGGGTATATGAAGCGCTGGTAACACAATAAACTACAGATCCCATAATGCAGCGCTTCAGCTGCCTTGCGAACACTTACGCGTTAATCAAGTCTAGCTTATGATGCTGCAAGTTATTGCGAAGCTAGCTCACGATGCTGAAGAGAAAAGTTGATTCTGAAAATAGAGCCTTTAAAACCGATGGGAGGCTGAGTATATGTTTACTGAACCCGTGTGTCTCATTTGTGGAGCTAATGTGGCTGTAATTACAGAATTTAATCTAAGGCGGCACTATGAGACAAAACATCAGGGTAACCTGAAAGACCTGAATGCAATGCAGAAGATACAGAAAGCAGAAGAATTAAATAAGAATCTGACACTTCAGCGGACGTTTTACCGTGCACAATCACAAAGTGATTTCAAGTGAAGCTGCTTTTATGGGAGACACAAATGCACTAGTGCAACTTGCCCCACTTTCCCTGTTGCCAAGTAATGTTGAACCAAGTCGTCACTACGGTGTTCCCAAATCGCACTTTGCTGATAAACTGGCGCACTGAGTTTGCACGGCGCTTTGGTGACTTTGAAGAACAAAAAGTCCGTCTACATGCGGCTCGAACCTTGTGCATGTTTGGTAGCACATATCTGTGTGAGAAGCTCTTCTCAGTGATAAAGACTAACAAAACAGCACACAGGAGTCGCCTCACTGATGAGCACCTGCAATCCATCCTGAGAATCTCCACAACACAGAACCTCACACATTAAACATAAAGCGAACCTGTTGCCAAAAAGATGCCAGGCGTCCAGCTCCAAAATGACATATGAGCAAAGAAAACTGAATGATTTGATTTGTTATTGCTGAAAGGAACACATTTTATTTATATTTCCAGGTTTTGTTATGCAGCATGTTCATATTTGAATTTGTATAATTTTGACAGGATATATTTTTATGGAGAGCAAAATCTTTTGGGATATTTAAAATCTAAGTTTATTTTTATATAAAATTACATAAGAGTAAAGAAATTTGAATGTTTGTTCTTTTAACGTTTACTTTATTTCTAACTTGTATAATTTAGACAGGATATATTTTTATGGAGAGCAAAATATTATAAGTTGTTTAAGGTTTGAGTTGATTTATTCAGGAATAATATTCCTGTCTGTTTTACCATTCCTACCAAAGATATTTCTGTCGACTAAATAAAAATTCCTTCTATTTAAAATTTAAATAGAACTTGAACAAATACGATAGTTCATAATATCCGCAGACTTGCGTAAGAGCGGAGTTATCCTTTTAACAAGCAGCATATTGCACTGATACGAAATAGCTGTGTGTGTATATATGTAGATATGTATGTATATGTATATATATGTTTATATATGTGTGTGTATGTATGTATGTGTGTATGTATATGTATATATGTATAGATATGTATATATATGTTTATGTGTGTCTGTGCAAATATATATATATTTATATATACAGTATATATATGTATATATATATATATATATATATATGACAACAACACTCATCACTCACAACAGTGACAAAACAATTACATTGAGAATCATGTTACGTTATTTTCAAAATGTTTCTTTTCATTGCTTCTTTAACACACTACTTCTCGCTCAGGCAGGTATTTTGCTAGTGTATATATATATATATATATATATATATATATATATATATATATAAAAACAGAACATCCTCATGTTGATTCTGAAATGAGCAGAAAACCTATTTATTCAATCTACTGGAAATCTCATGTGGTCATGGTCAGGCATATTTTAGAATTTGGTATTCATTAACAGTGTCACACACATGCGATTGGGAGGCAACTAAATGGCCTGAATAATAGTAGTACAACGCCAAACCAGGGGGTAGAGAGCTGCACTGACTTTCGCTCTCAATACTCTGCAGGCCATCCATGGGAAATCCCGCTAGGCCCCGGCGCCGTTGATGACATCACTTCCGGTACCACCATTATTGATGACATCACTTCTGGTAAAGGGGGTATCGATGATGTCACTTCCAGTCCTGAAGACATCACTTCCAGTTCTGGCGCTATTGATTGTGTTACTTCCTGTTCCAATGACATCACTTCCTGTCCCGGCCTTTAAAGCCACCATATTTTCACTCTTAAATCAGTTCTGTTTTGGACTCCAGCCTGTGAACAACTCAACCAAAATTACCCATTACAGTCAGGGCATAATATACGGGTGGCTGCCCCAAAGAATTTTGATGTCTGTGGACTGTTACTCTGACAACAGATTATGCGTAATATTGCTAAAGGTGGAAATTCACTAACCAAGGTTGAACAGCAAAGTATTTTCTTCATACCAAATAGAAAAGTCTCATATTGTGGATGAAATGCAGAACAAATTCTAACACCAGATGGGCTTCAGATTCAATTTCTCACAAAAAAAACAAAACAAATGTAACTGTCTGGATCTAAGATTCAGATATGATCAAGACTTTACAGTTGTGCCGACACTTGGGTTTTGTGCTCATTTAAACAAAGTTTAAATGACCTCCATCAAACAACACGGAGGCAAAGAGTAAGCTTCATCCTAGTTCACTTACTTGAATTTCAAACACTTATCGAGAAATGTCATCAAATGGAAGATGAGAGAAGATTTAGAGAAATGCTCTCATGACCTCTTCAGAAAATCTTAAATTTATCTTTTACCAGTGTAACATACAGTAAGTGTTCTCTTATCCACGGTTCTAAAAAAATCCTTTGTGACAACTTTGTTGCACCCTAAGGAGAGTGAGAGATCCCAGTGCAGAGTAGTTGTTTTTTGAGTCACTACAAGGGCAAGCCCCAGGTGAATCAATAAACATTAGCATTATGAATGAGCTTTGCATTTTTAGAAGATCTAAAAAACAACTGCTTTTAAAGAAATAACTGTACTGTGTATACATTTTTCCACATTATACACATCTAGCAGATGTATAAGCGCATTTAGTTTTTGTTACACCTGTATATTTTATGCTAAAGTGACAGGAAAAAGAATCAAACATGGTATTTCAATACAAAGAATTTTAAAATTCTGAAGTCAACACAGCCATAATCTTAAGGCTTTACAGTGCCCAAAGCACAGATAATAAAGTGGTATCAAATCTACCTAAACTACTGAAAATTAAGTGTCAAATCTGGCTTGTAATTGGATGCCACTGAGAAAAACTAAAGTGTCTGCCTGCACATCAGCACTCACTATTTGCGATTAGAACCTGAATTTGGTGTAATTTTACACACAAATGTGCCCTGCAATTAACTGGCACCCCGTCTAGGATCCTGCTTTGTGTCCACTTTAACAATGTATCTGGCCCCCATTACTTTAAACTGGGTTAAACTGGTGTGATAATGTATGGATTTATAAAGGCTACACGGAAGACAGTAAATCCATTTATTAATAATTCCTCTACAGGTTATGGGGAGTCAAACATTCAAAACAATTTACTGAAACATTATTCACCCAAGAAAGACTCAATTATGCCTGTTCAGTTACAAAGAAAAAAACAATGAGTTGAAGAATTCAGTCTCTTCTAAACCAATGACCTAATGCTTGATCATCAGCAAGTCTTTCACATTACACTTAACCTAGTGGCAACAGCTGCATACTTTCAACTGTAATGTGATATGAAAGGTAATTTGAACATTGCTAGTATTGGGATCTACCTGTATAATGTAGTCTCTCAAGTCACTAGCTTAATACATGGTGTTACATGTTGGCTAGTGTGACTGACTCTGAATTATTATTTCACTGTGATGAGTACATGGCCAACACAGGAGACAAACTCAGGTCCTAGCCGTTGCTACATCCTCCCTACTAAAGCAGCAAAAACAAATCTTCATAGTGAACTGAGGACTAAAAAAGAGAATTTGTTTAGTCTGAGGCCTATTAAGGCTTTAGATTGTAAAGGTGTGATCTCAGTTGTATGCTTCATCTTATTCACTGACATACTTGTCACTGAGCTTCACTTGCATTTCAAGAAGCTTGTATTAAGGTCTTTCCCCAGTGACAGGCAGTGTACCCGAAATACCTAAATTTACAGGCATCAGCTCCAACTTTTTTTTCCACATTTCCTCCAAAGAAACAGGAGATACTGCCAAAAACATATGAGGTGAGGTACTCAGATCAGCTCTGCTGCAGCACCACTCCTGCATTTCACTGGATTTCAGCAGTGTTTAATTTAAAATTACTTACGGCATCTAATAATGAATAAGTATTAGTATAACATGAATAGTACTTTGAATAATTTGTCAGCAGATTGTCAGGCTGCTACCAAGTTTTAACAGGTTCTATTCTGAACTTTCCATATGACATAATTGCCATATTCATAGTACAGTAGAACCTCGGTTCACGACCATAATATGTTCAAAAACTCTGGTCGTAAACTGATTTGGTTGTGACCCGAAGCAATTTCCCCTATAGGATTGTATGTAAATACAATTAATCTGTTCCAGACTGTACAAACTGTATGTAAATATATATTTTTTTAGTTTTTAAGCACAAATATAGTTAATTATGCCATAGAATGCACAGGGTAATAGTAAACTAAATGTAAAAACATTGAATAACACTGAGAAAACCTTGAACAACAGAGAAAACTAACACTGTAATAGTTTGTGCTAAGAACCGCTCGCTAAAAACACTTTTCCTTAATGAGTTTTAAGAACAGGGAAAAAATGAAATCCGTAATTTAATAAACCACCAAGAAAAGTAACATTGCAACAATGCACGCTACGAACTGAATGCTGTAAACAGAAATGAAAACAAAAACAAGCCCACTGCATTCTTTAACTGCCTTCTCTACCTTATGCGTCCAGCTCTCTCTCTCTTGTGTGCGTGTCTCTCTCTCGCGTGCCTGTGTGCGTGTCTCTCTCTCGCGTGTGTATGTGTGTGTATGTCTCTCTCGCGTGCGTGTGTGTGTGTCTCTCTTGTGTTTGTGTGTGTGTGTGTGTGTTGCGCTCTCTCTCACTGCACAGGAATTGCACACTGAACACATACAAACCGAAAGGGAAACTGCCTTGTTCGTATACCGAGTGTGTGGTCGTAAACAGAGGCAAAAGTTTGACAAATTTTTTGGTCGTAAACTGATTTGTACATGTTCCGAGATGTTCGTGAACCGAGGTTCCACTGTAGTTTAACATACAGCTCTAACTAGACAGTATCAGTGAACTGATGATATTTTACGGGTATGAAATATAATCAACAGAAACTTGTTTGAGTTTTGAATATAACAATACTCTAAAATAGAAGGTAACTGCTGGAAAAAAGTAGAATTTAACTTGTCTTTACAATTCAAACATGGTTAGTCTTTTACTCTCTTTGTGCTAAAAATGAATATGTATCAGACTTAGAAAGCCGCATAAAATGTGTTGCATAGATGGCCATAGAACAACCAGTAGTCAGTCAGAGGAAAGGTTGAAAAAATAAGACTAATTTATTTTTATAACTGTGTAGCAATTATGGAGGAATGAACTTGGAGACAACGGAAAAATTATGCTGTATGGAGTTTATTGGTTTTCTCAATTCTTTTCACCAAAAACTATAACATAAGGCAGCTGTGCACTATATACAGGGTGTCCCAAAAAGAATATCGGAGTTTTAAAGAGCTGTAGCTTGGTGCCCATTCATCGGAGACTGCAGAGCAACCTAGTGGCGTCTTGAGGAATTAATCTAGTTTCATGTTGTTGCTGATAGATGGTGCTAGTGCTTATTAAAAAGCTAACAGTGTGTTGTTTCGATCAGTTACGTTTGCAGTTATGGCTGTGCCACAACAAAAAGCTTATTGTGTTTGCGAATTCACCAGAACTCATTCGGTTGTTACTGTGCAGTGGGCATTTCTTCAAAAATATGGGACTGACCCTCTGAATTACAATAACATCTGTCGATGGTACTGGCAATTTCGGGATACTGGGTGTATCTGCAAAGGTAAAAGCATTGGGCAACCTCAAACTTTGTCCCCTGCTGAGAATGTCGCCGGAGTGAAAACTGCGTTCACTCAGAGCCCATCGAAATCAGTTCGATGAGCAAGTCATGAGTTACAGATACCAAAGTCAAGTGTATGGAGAATTCTCCGACACAGGTTGGTTATGAAACCGTATCGTCTGCAGTTGGTTCAAGCCCTTAGACGAGGGGATAAGACGTGTCGAGTTGAGTTTTCAACTTTCATCCAGTAAAATTTGGAGACCAATGAAGATTTTTGTTCCTTGATTATCTTCAGGGATGAAGCCACGTTTCACATTAGTGGGAAGGTAAATCGTCATAATGTGCGAATATGGGGTGAAGAAAACTCTCATGCAGTTATCGAACATGAACGAGACTCCCCCAAAACGTTTTTTGCGCGATTTCCAAGTCGAAAGTTTACGCTTGTATAATTCAATAAATATAGCTCTTTGAAACTCCGATATTCTTTTTTTATATACGAAATGAAACTAGATTAATTCCTCAAGACGCTACTAGGTTGCTCTACAGTCTCTGATGAATGGGCGCCAAGCCATTTAAAACTCCAACATTCTTTTTGGGACACCCTGTATAACACACCTAAGGCAATTAATCTGATCCCTCCTCCCAATGGCCTCATCTTTCATTCCTTTAAAGCAGGTTTTCTTAAACTATGGGTTCCTGCCACTGAATCCCAAGCCACTGTTGCATTTAATGGTCATGGATTGCGGATGGTTTGGTAAGTGGGTCTCCGTGGATTGATTAAGCAATCAACATTCTCCAACAATGTTCCCCGATTAAATGCCACTCCCTCTCCTGCTTTGACAATCATATGGGCACTCAATAAGGTAATGGGTCTTGAAGACACTAAAAACGGCAAGATTTTCTCTTGATCAAGTTTAAGAAACTCTGCTTTAAAGTATGCAATTGATGTGCATTCACTCTGACCCAATAATACACAGACAAGACATATAAACTGGGCAACTTTAGCATAAGTGCATGTTTTATAATAAGATAAATTCATAAGGCCTCTAAATGCAGTATGTTATTCACTCAGCACACAAGTCTGACCACAAATAAAACAGAAAGTACATCTTTCTTCCTGAAATGAAAAAATAATTAATCTAAATTAGGATCCACTTTTGGTACCCACTGTAGCCTGCCCCTCAACAAGCAGTTGGAAGTTTCTCTACAGTGTTCACACATAAAGAAAATAAATTAACTGGGTGGACTTAAGGTAAACTTAATCAATCTTTGCAGCTTGTATTGATCACAGCAATTAAATGGAATGGGACACTGACTGAAAGGAAGCAGGGATGAATACTGAACAGTATTAGAATATAATAATGTGGGATATCTGGCAGAAATGGGTTCATAACGCCAGATTAACTGAATGAAAGGTTAGTAGGACTGAGTTCAAACAAAATCTAAGCTGTGTTGGAGTGGACGGATGTGCTTTGCAACTATAAGAGAGCAGATCTTCACGGTGAGCCACAAATGAACAGAAAACTTTGTATTAGAAAGTAAATAACAACTATCCCAGCACCACTTTAAAAGATGTGTCTTTAATTTTCATACTGCAAGCATTGCTTATAGCTTTTATTGTTGCTAGTATTGTTGGGATTACATTAGCCATTTAAAGAAGCTGTGCATGTTCAATATAAGCCTTTTAAAGATAAAATGCATTTTTTTGATAGTAAAATCAGAAAAAAAACAAAAGATTTTGGTAGTAGTGCTTCACAGGAGTCATGGTAGCATCTTGCCAATCTTGGGAAAAAAAAATGACTGTAAATTGTGGGAAAAAAAAACAAACATATTGCTTTATTTAATCACAGATCACAATTTCCAACATTTTATTCTTTTAACACTATAGTTTAAATTTTAACATGCTTTCTGAATGCTAAAAATATAATTTAAAAAGAATTCTATCAATGTAAGTTTGCCTACTCTACATCAATCAAACTTCTGAAACTGATACAAAAAACACTTTCCTAACCATATTGTACTGTATATTGCTTTCAATGAAATACGTATACTCTTAAATAGAAATTTATTTACAGTTGTTCAAAAGCAAAAATGCATCAGGACTGAATCAGCACAGTCTTTTTAAAAAGAATGGGTAACTAAGAACAGGTGGAATCCCATTAAAATGAATTTCATGAGACCATAAAAATAATCTGTTATAATGAAAATGAGGCAAATACATATACTATTGTGACTGAGGTTGCTGGCGATTCACCATCTTTAACAACAGTGACGCAAGGACAGCTCCGTAGCTGCTCTGCTGCATCTGGTAAACAGTAAACCTGGGGCAAAGCATTCGGTTGCCCTCTGCAGGATCAGGCTTACCATGTAATGTGCTTGTTGCATGATGTTTAGAACATTTAACACCGGGCTTTGACTTGCTTTTCCTTGCACTCTCCTGGTCTGCCACAGCAGTAATTCCAAGCTGCCGGTGCTCTTCCAGATGGGCGCTAAAGCAGGACGATTATCGTGTTATGGCTCCTATCTCGAGCTTGAGTGCTGAAGTAACAGCTCCTATTTTCAATGAAGTCTTGAGACTGTACCTGCCTTCTCTATACAGTAATAAAGTACCTGTATTTTCCTTGAAATCCTGTATTCACCTACCTGTCTAGTGCAGATTAACAATACCTATGCAAAAAAACAGCGCTTCTTAAACTGCAAAATATATTTTATTTGAAAAATGAGAACTTTAGATGTAATTTTTTTTTCAGTGTAAACCGAAACCTTTTCTTACTTTTTTTGTTCACTGCAAAGAAAACTTTGAGAAGAGCTGAGAATGTCTAAGAAAAAACACTAAACTTTGTGGAGTTTTTCTTCTTCAGTTAAATATCTGCATTTATTTGAAGAAATAAATATTCCACATTTGGACCTGCACGGGTCAAATATGTTAAACTCAGATTTAATTTAACAATGGAATCTGCCTTGTCACAAAACTGTGAAAGGCAAGGTGGCCAAATATGATGCAACTCACATGTGCAGATCCAAAATGTGGAATATATAGCTTTCAAAGGTTAGAGAGTTAGGCAAAAGAAATGTAACCCATAGTATCTAAATGTTGTACTGTATGCTGGATGAAGGCATCAGTTGAAAATGTAGAATATTTTGCAGAATAAGTAAGTGATTTGTAAAAGCTGTGTGAAACAGTACAGCTGCTGGTTACAAGCAAACATGAAGCTGGGAGCAAATAAGACAGCTTAATACGTACCTATCTTCAGGCTATGTTCATTCTAGACTCAAGAGAAGATTTTGTTAAATAGTAATAATTACTACAATGTCCTTTCACAAACGTTTTGTGTGAAAAAGAAATTACTACGCTGATTTCATGCAGATCCAACTCCTACCCACTTCTCTTCACGCTCTATGACTTTAACAGCCCTTGAGTTCCTGTTTCTTACCCCCCCAACCCCCCCATTTCTGGAGAAGATCATGTGGACAACCAATATAATTCGCATACAGAACAGATATAGTTCATACACAAAGTTGTGATGGTATGCATTCATATAACGAGTATGTTTCGAACATGAGAGCAGCATAGTACACACTTAAAACCAACAGAGTTCAAGCACAAAACTGACATATTACCCACATGAAACCACTATAAGATGCACACAAAACCAATAGAGTGCATACAGTAATCTATTGCTAGATTAGCACAATAGTAGTATAGGAATGCAAGGCATTATAGTTCATACGCAAACCGATAGCAAGCGAGCATTATCTGCTGCTTTGCACTCACAAATCAATAATAAACAAACTGGAACCAGTGATATACATGTACAATCAATACAGTTTACATACAAACTAGTGGTATGCATATACAAACAGATATAGTTCCTGCACAAACCAATAATATACGGACAGGAACCAATATAGTTCATATGAGTGAAACCAGTATTGTATGCATGCAAACCGATATCAGATATTCATAAACCAGTAGTTTACGGACCAAAATATATGATTTATGGCCTGTTTGGCTTCTCATAGGATCCACCTTATGAAGCAAGCATGCTGGGTTGAAATCCTACATTAAGTCTTATGTAGAAATAATTATCCTGCATTTTAATAATACGTTTTTGTCTCTAACCCAACAAAGTTAAAGGCAAGAAAGCTTTAAAGAAAAGACATGTTCTGATAAAGCTTTTATTTGTAATGCTTTTAAAGGACATTCAGTTGAAACTAAAGATTAATTTCTTTATAGCTGCAGTTATTGACTGGCTCTTTAGGAACATTATTATTACACTGATCACATACATGTTAAACAGCAAGGAAACATGCATAATTCAAAAGGACAAATGGCACAGAAGATAGTGCTGCTCCCTGACAGACCCAGTGTATGCCATGTATGGGGTTTGATTCATGTTTCCAGTTCTCATTTGCCCATTTTCCCCCTTGGGTATATATGTGATTTTATTCAGCATCTCAAAAAATGTGCAGGTCAGGTTTGAGACTCTTTGCATGAGTGGCCACTGCAACTGACCGGTGCCTATCCCAAGAACAATTCTGCCAGGATAAGATCTGTCTGCATACAACTGTAAATTGGATTAAGGTGGTTTGAGAACATTATGTTATTTTGTAAGGGCATAAAGTGATACTCTATGTTGGTGCTTCTGGCTGAATATTAAAGGGTTTAAGCAAAAAGTTAAGCATATTTAAATAAATAAATACATGTGTTGTACAACTGTGAAAGTCATCACACATGTATTAAGCAAAGTACACCTTGGTTTAAACAAGAGATCAGACTACAGTTTGAATTAGTGTATAACAGCTTTAAATTAAAAAAAAAAAAATAGGTAAAGGTAACCGTTAACGTAACGTGCCAGGTAAACATTTTACTGAATTCAAATTATCAAATAAAGTTGGTTAAACTCACCTTAGCTGTCTCACGCAGCAGTATACAGAAACAGGAATCCTCTCACCTACTGATAATCACTGATGCTTAAAAAAATTGTTTTTTGTTTTTGTTATCTCATAAAGTACATTAGAAAAAAGGGCATGAAAAGAATCTTTTATTTCAGCAGACTATGACTTATATTTTCTTAAATATTAAGTGATTAACACCAAGTACACCAACACAGTATGCTGTGAAAAGCTGAACTAACAAACATTATCACCAAAACTTTGAAAAGTAGACATGTCAAAGATTACTGAGTGCTGAGTAATATGATAGGATAGATTTAAAATCAAATTATCTGAATATCTATAAAATTCAAAACTTATACCTACTGATAATTTTAGAATTATGTGAACAACTTAATATCTGTTTTCTACTGTAATTTAACTAACATTCTTGGTAGTTCCTATTTTACAGATGGTATTTCTTTACCCAACTAAAGCAAAATTAAGGTGTATGAAATCTAACGTCTTTTGTTGCCAGTAAGAGTGGTTGGTAAACCTTTATTAATATTATATTCCAGTTATGCCTACTAACTTGATCTTGCATCAGTCCCAATTAAACATTATTTTAGACTATTTACAGAATTAATCTCTGCTAACTTGGATGTAAGCCACAGCTCTGGTATACATCAGGTGGCTCAAGTACATAAACAAACTGAACATACCTTTGTTATCTGAATAAGCCTAACTAAAATGTGTCACTAAATTCAAAAATGAATCAGCATAAACTTTGATAGCACTGAGGAGCAGTTTTTGGGAAGGAAATCAAATAATGTTTAAAATTGCCCAGATTTGTGCACTGTATTTAAATATTTTTTCACATCAAGATTAACTGAAGTACAAACAAAGAAAAACAAAATAAAACAAAACAATAAGACTAATCTATGATTTAGAATTTTCCCCCCCATTTACTGCAGGCAGTGGTTGCCCTTCTAGTGCACATGAGTCATCTTAACATTTTTTGATGATCTTCAGCCAACGGCTATGTCATAAAAAGCCACAGTTATTATTTTGATTGGCCTTCCTTGTTATTTTAAAACAGAGAGTGCCTTCAACTGACATTGTGAGGCAGTGGTTAAACAAAAGCATGAAGAAAAAAGAAAGGATCTGGTTTCATTTAAAGCAAACACATATTTGGCAAAAAAAATGCACGGGTTTAATAAATGCATTTATACAGTCACAGTCTTTGTATTTTTAAAGATATCTTCCAAAACGTTCTGGACACATCACCACAAAAATGGTCAGATTCAAAGCAATTTACAAGAGAATTGCATGAAGTACAACTTTATCTTTTGACTGGATATATCCTCGCCATAATTTATTTGGGGATCTTTAATGAGATTATTTTTTATTAATCAACACATGTTGCAATTCAGTAAACACACAACCAAAGTTAAAATAAGAGATTATAACATATAAGAGGAACATTAGCATTCCATGTATGTTCAAAAACTACTAAAAAAATCATATTTACCCTTTTCATCACAATTTACAAAATATTTTGCTGATGCTTTACTGGAAACTCCAAATTCCAATTCAGTGTCTGATAAAAGAATACATGATCCCTCAAATTTTTGAGTCAACACAGAGATCTTTGCGTTTGTGTAAACTTTTGTGTAAAAACAAAGACCCAATGAAGCAAAGAAGCATAACAAAGGAAAGAAGGTATTTTACTGCATGGTATTTTTGGACACTTTCTCCATAGAACTTTGTAAGAACTTAGTAGGTTACCTGCCACTTCAATGTTCACACTAAAACTTATCAGCATTATCTTCAGTGCTGTTAATTGATACAAAACTTGCATCTTATAGAAACAGTGTAAGGATTCAAACCTTGTTATGATCAGCTGCTCCATTAAATTTTTTCTGCGTTTTCCCAGTAAAAACTCTAATTTCAAATAATCCTACTAAAGTTCTGAAACCTTAGGAGTTCAAATTTAAAATTTAGAATTCATTTTAAGTTATTTTTCTTCGCAATGCCCTTATGTTTTCTGAAAAGCCCCACCATTGTGTGATCTTGTTTGTTGCTAGGGAGAGTCAACAGGAAGTATGCAGGGCATTACATCGCCAGATTGGTCGTTATCATGCAATTCTTGGTTGTCCAAGATTGTGGATATCTTAAACATTTCTCTGATCCTTTCCCTGTTGTTTAATATCCTGGCCGTAAACATTTATTTAGAATCTACCCGACTGTGAATTTTGCCTTACTTTGATAGTTTGACTTTCTGGTTCTAAACTTTTGCTTGTTTTTACAGTGGTTTATCATCTGGTCTTTTATTTTTACATCACTGCCACTTCTAACATTATATGCCATACAATCTATACTAATAAAAGGCAAAGCCCTCAGTCACTCATCACTAATTCTCCAACTTCCCATGTAGGTAGAAGGCTGAAATTTGGCAGGCTCATTCCTTACAGCTTACTTACAAAAGTTGGGCAGGTTTCATTTTGAAATTCTACGTGCAATGGTCATAACTGGAACCTATTTTTCTCCAAATACTGTAATGGACTTCAGCTCGATGGCCATGGGGGGCGGAGTGGCATGTTACATCATCACGCCTCCCACGTAATCACCTGAACTGACTGTGAACGCAGCACGTAGAAAACAAGGAAGAGCTCCAAAGAGCGCTGAAGAAAAACGCTCCAAAGAGCGCTGAAGAAAAACACATACAAGCTTATTCATAAGTGCAGCTACTGCGGAAACAAAGCACGGTGTAAACCGTAAGTTTAAATTAAGTTTATAGACACGCTCACGCTAACGTTTGTCATGCCATTGACGAATACTTTATTCGCAAGGTACAAGTTTAATGAGAAGACACGAGGCATAAACGAGACTTTGGATCACTTTGTAATGGATTGCTAATTGCTGTAGCGAGAAATTTAAGTGCCGGGTCTTAGCTAACATTAAATAAAGCTGTGGACATCGCAACATCACACAAGAGAGCAGCTCACGTGAACTGACTGAACGCGGTACGAGTGATCACTTCTATGCATCAAACCCGTACAAGAAACGCATTACACAATTGACAAGGTAGGAAAAGAATATGCTCCGAGCTGAGCTCCACAGCTAATGCGGTCTTGCGGAAGCAACTTCGTCACGCTGCCACCAAATACTCACAGAAAAATCCACAAGTTAATACACACGCTGTCTCTAGAGTTTCTCCACACTCAATGTGTTCCTCACGTCCCGTTTATACCCTCTGATCTCCCATTTCAATTCAAATGCCTCCAATTTCCAGTGAGTCTCTGCTTCGCGATGACAAGTAATAAGTCTCAGGGACAGACCCTACAAAAGGATGCCATTGATTTGAGGCAAGATTGCTTTTCTCCTGGACAACTATACGTTGCATTCTCAAGAGTGAGCTCGCGCAGCTTCGTCATATTACGACGGAGTGCTGAACTGACAACGTGCTATATAAAGAGAACTATAACAATCATAATAAACGAACAAAAAAACATCGGAGAACCCGTGGATTAAATAAAAAGGCAGCTTCCTTGGCGAAATAAGGAAAAACAATGGCCTTATATGTCGTTCGTTTATAAAACAGTGGAGAAACTGTGTAAAGGCTGCATCACAAAAAACCAACGGAGCGCCTTATATGAGCAGTGTGGTCCCCAGCCGGGACGCCCAGGAGGACCGGAGGAGGGCTTGTGCCTCCTCCAGACCACGGGGGGGCGTCTGCCCTGGTTATGTTGGGGGCCTCGGGTAAAGGGCTTGGAAGCCCAGCCCTGTAGGGACCCGTGGCCACCGCCAGGCGGTGCCCCAGTGCCTGAATATCCCGGGAGCCCAGCACTTCCGCCACACCAGGAAGTGCTGGGGGGAAGATGACAGGGGACACCCGGATGGCTTCCGGGTGCACAGCCGGCACTTCCGCAACACTGGGGTGTGGCTACAGAGGAATGCTGGGAAGCAGCTGGAGGCCATCCGGGTTCCTATTTAAGGGGCCGCCTCCCTCCAGTCATCAGCAGAAGTCGGGTGGAAGAGGACGGAGATGGAGGGAGGACTAGAGGCGGCCAGGAGAAAGGCAGTGGAACTGAGAGACCTGGACATTGGGGGAATCGGTGCAGGAGGCACTGGGGTGTGTCGTGCACGTGAACTGTAAATATTTGTAAAATAAACAGTGGGTTGGGTGAAACATCGATGTCCGTCTGTGTGTGTCCTGGCCAGCGTCCACAGCAGGCAGTCAGCTAAAGAAGGGAATCAATAAATAACTATAATCGTAATAAACGAACAAAAAATAGCGTATAAGCCGCGGATTAAATAAAGGAAATGGGTACCTGAACAGTAAAGTAAGTCTCAAATAGCTACACAATAACTATAACAATGATAATAAACGAACAATAAAACAGTACAGAACGGCGAAGCAAGGAGAAACGACAAGCCTTATATGGCGTTCGTTCAAAAAGCAGCAGAGAAGCTGTGTGAAGACAGCTACACAAAAAAACAGCAGAGCGCCACACTCTGAATGTATTCCTGGCCTAACCGTTATGCCCTCTAATCTCCCATTTCAATTCAAATGCTTCAAATTTCCAGTAAGGCTCTGCTTCACGATGACAATTAATAAGTCTTAGGGACAAACCCTACAAAAGGTTGCCATTGATTTGAGGCAAGATTGCTTTTCTCCTGGACAACTATACGTTGCATTCTCAAGAGTGAGCTCGCGCAGCTTCGTCATATTACAACCGGAGTGCTGAAATGACAACGTGCTATACAAAGAGATCCTTAACAGATAGTTATTGGTATATTTTCCCTCAGTTTAAAAAGGTTTTCTTTTCTTCTTAATAAAAATTTAAAAGCAGTACTTCGTCGCTGTGAAGCGCGGGGATTTTGCTATAAGGTGTGGCAGAAAAGTAATGAGACTGGCAACACTGCAAGCGATCTGGCAACGCTGCGCTGTTGTCCTTGATAGAGCACGTGTATCTGTACCCTGTCGCTGTCGGAGATTTTGCTATATACAGTATATATATATGTATGTGTGTGTATATATATATATATTACATATATATACTAGCAAAATACCCGCCACTTCATAGAAGTAGTGTGTTAAAGAAGTAATGAAAAGAAAAGGAAACATTTTGAAAATAGCGTAACATGATTGTCAATATAATCGTTTTGTCACTGTTGTGAGTGATGAGTGTTGCTGTGATATATATATATATATATATATATATATATACACATACATACATACACACCCAAATATAAACATATATATATATATACATATCCATACATATATACATATACACATATACAGATATATATACCAGCTGCTGTGGTGTTAATGAAATTAACAACAGATGCACTAGAGGGGCAACAATGAGATGACCCCCAAAACAGGAAAGGTTTAACAGGTGGAGGCCTCTGACATTTTTCCCTCCTCATCTTTTCTGACTGTTTCTTCACTAGTTTTGCATTTGGCTACAGTCAGTGTCACTACTGGTAGCATGAGGCGATACCTGGACCCTACAGAGGTTGCACAGGTAGTCCAACTTCTCCAGGATGGCACATTATACGTGTCATTGCCAGAAGGTTTGCTGTGTCTCCCTGCACAGTCTCAAGGGCATGGAGGAGATTCTAGGAGACAAGCAGTTACTCTAGGAGAGCTGGAGAGGGCCATAGAAGGTCCATAACCCATCAGCAGGACCAGTATCTGCTCCTTTGGGCAAGGAGGAACAGGATGAGCACTGCCAGAGCCCTACAAAGTGACCTCCAGCAGGCCACTGGTGTGAATGTCTCTGACCAAACAACCAGAAAGACTTCATGAGGGTGACCCAAGGGCCCCATGTCCTCTAATGGGCCCTGAGCTCACTGCCTAGCAGCATGCAGCTCGATTAGCATTCGCCATAGAATACCAGAATTGGCAGATGCACCACTGGTGCCCTGTGCTTTTTACAGATGAGAGCAGGTTCACCCTGAGCACATGACAGAAGTGAAAGGGTCTGGAGAAGCCATGGAGAACATTATGCTGCCTGTAACATCATTCAGCATGAGCAGTTTGGTGGTGGGTTAATGATTGTCTGGGGAGGCATATCCATGGAGGGTCGCACAGACCGCTACAGGCTTGACAAAGGCACCTTGGCTGCCATTAGGTATCAGGATGAAATCCTTGGACCCATTGTCAGACCCTATGCTGGTACAGTGGCTCCTGGTGCACGACAATTCCTGGCCTCATGTGGTGAGAGTATGCAGGCAGTTCCTGGAGGATGAAGGAATTGATACCATTGACTGGACACACTTTCCTGACCTAAATCCAATAGAACACCTCTGGGATATTATGTTTTGGTCCATCCAATGCCACCAGGTTGCACCTCAGACTGTCCAGGAGCTCAGTGATGCCCTGGTCCAGATCTGGGAGGAGATCCCCCACAACACCATCTGTCATCTCATTAGAAGCATGCACCGATGTTGTCAGGCATGTATACAAGAACACAGGGGCTGTACAAAGTGCTGCGTACAATATTGAGTTGCAGCAATTAAATTTTAGCAAAATGGACTAGCCTGCCACATATTTTTTTCACTCTGATTTTTGGGGCGTCTTTGAATTCAGGGCTCTGTAGGTTGATCATTTTCATTTCCATCAAACGATGTGGCATCCTTTCGTTCCTAACACATTACCCAGTCTATATCAGTATAGATATCCAGGATGATTTCTTTTTCCCATTGAGATCTGATGTGTTTTTAAAGTGTTCCTTTAATTTTTTTGAGCAGTTTATATATATATACATATATACACATACATCCACATATATATACATATCTACATACACACAAATACATATACATACACACATACACACAAATACATATATATATATATATATATATATATATATATATATATATATATATATATATATATATATATATAGATACACACACACATATATAAACATATATATACATATACATACATATCTAGATATATACATATACACACTCTTTGTGGTGAGAGCAACTGTTGCTGGAGGTGCCAGAATCCATCAAGGAAGAAAAATGAAAAACATTATTTGTACAAAATCTTAATTTATTTATCCAATCCTAAATAATTAAATGGGCAGGCTATTTCGTATCAGTGCAATACGCTGTTTGTTAAAACGGATGACTCCCACTCTTACGTGCAAGTCTGCGTGGATATTATGAACTATCGTATCTGTTCAGGTTCTATTTAAATTTTAAATAGAAGGAATTTTTATTTAGTCGACAGAAATATCTTTGGTAGGAATGTAAGTTAAATGTAGGCATCATTGCATGCATTTTTCTTCACCATAAAAATGTAAAGAGTAAATTAAGCCTTACATTCCAACCAAAGATATTTGTGTCGACTAAATAGAACATGAAAAGATATATTTTTTCGAATTTGATCGCGCAATTCAGATCGAGTTGACGCGCACCGATGCATCGAGCCCGCATGCTATTGTGGTTTCGCCTGCGTGCCTCAACAAGTCACCCTCCCCTCCCTCTTACTTTTTTACCGTTCATCTAATGAATACACTGGGTATGGCTTTACCAAAACAATCATTGATGGTGAGTAAAGTATCCATTATTCATAAAGCTTCAATTGGTGATCTGTCTTTCTGCGTTATCCGCATATTTTTTCATACGTTTCAAACCAAGGGGATGCGAGGGTAAAATGAATCGGGAAGCGTGCGTACATACTCAGTGCACCCCCTCTCGGGAAACGAACCTCAGACGTCGGCGCTAGAGGCAAAACCTCTACCATTGCGCACAGCATGTGGTTTGTCTATTTGAGAGTATGTAGATCGGGGTATATATATATATATATATATACAGTATATATATACCCACGCTTTGCAGCGGAGAAGTAGTGTGTTAAAGAAGTTATGAAAAAGAAAAGGGAACATTTTAAAAATAACGTAACATGATTGTCAATATACAGTAATTGTTTTGTGAGTGTTATGAGTGTTGCTGTCATCAAGGATTTGATTATCATTATTTCTTTCAATCAGGTTCGTATTTGTAGGATGTGTTGTGGTCAAGTTACATTCCGTGTTTGTCAATCATTGTAAAGATAACAGGTTTCATTCATCGATTCGTTTCTTACTGCATCAATAAACAGCTTGTATTCCTTTTTATCTGAGACTTGACACACTGCATGCACAGGTTTTTTTTTTTTTTACACTGTCTTCCTTTAGCGGGACATTGACTTTTTCCACCGTGTGCTTTCCGCAGTAGCTGCACTTATGAATATGCTTGTATGTATCACACGCTTCATATTTTTTTGCTGCCTTCTCAATTGTGTAATTCGGTTTTTGTTCAGCACTCTTTGGAACTGTTGCTTTTGTCTGTGCACTCGTCATTTCACGTGAGCGCTTCGGTGTACATGCATTGAAGGTTCCCAGCTGTGCTGGTGCCATCTCGTGCGATGTCCATGGCTGTATGTAATGTTAGCTAAGACCCGGCACTTAAAAGTTTCTCTCGCAGTATCGCCGAGTTTGTGCCAAACACCACCCTGACCATCTCATCTTCCTCTGCATAAGCACAGTCCTTCACACGTAAATATTTAGCGGCAGTGTTTCTATTGGATTGCCGCTGATGGACAGCCTTATATGGGCAGGCACTAAATTCTGGGCATCGAGCAGAAGTCTATTATAGTATATGGACGAAAAAATAGGTTCCAGTTATGACCATTACGCGTAGAATTTCGAAATGAAACCTGCCCAACTTTTGTAAGTAAGCTGTAAGGAATGAGCCTGGATAATTTCAGCCTTCTACCTACACGGAAGTTGGAGAATTAGTGATGAGTCAGTGAGTGAGTGAGTGAGGGCTTTGCCTTTTATTAGTATAGATATGTAGATATGTATATGTATGTGTGTATATATATATATATATATATATATATATATATATATATATGGATATGTATATATATGTCTGTATATATATATATTTATCTGTATGTATGTATGTGTATATGTGTATATATGTATATGTATATATATATATATATATGTTGACATGTGTAATATATGTATATGTAGATGTGTATATGTATATATATATGTATATGTAGATATGTATATATGTACAGTGGTGTGAAAAACTATTTGCCCCCTTCCTGATTTCTTATTCTTTTGCATGTTTGTCACACAAAATGTTTCTGATCATCAAACACATTTAACCATTAGTCAAATATAACACAAGTAAATACAAAATGCAGTTTTTAAATGATGGTTTTTATTATTTAGGGAGAAAAAAAATCCAAACCTACATGACCCGTGTGAAAAAGTAATTGCCCCTTGTTAAAAATAACCTAACTATGGTGTATCACACCTGAGTTCAATTTCCGTAGCCACCCCCAGGCCTGATTACTGCCACACCTGTTTCAATCAAGAAATCACTTAAATAGGAGCTGCCTGACACAGAGAAGTAGACCAAAAGCACCTCAAAAGCTAGACATCATGCCAAGATCCAAAGAAATTCAGGAACAAATGAAAACAGAAGTAATTGAGATCCATCAGTCTGGGAAAGGTTATAAAGCCATTTCTAAAGCTTTGGAACTCCAGCAAACCACAGTGAGAGCCATTATCTACAAATGGCAAAAACATGGAACAGTGGTGAACCTTCCCAGGAGTGGCTGGCTGACAAAAATTACCCCAAGAGCGCAGAGACGACTCATCCGAGATGTCACAAAGACCCCAGGACAACGTCTAAGAACTGCAGGCCTCACTTGCCTCAATTAAGGTCAGTGTTCACAACTCCACCATAAGAAAGAGACTGGGCAAAAGCGGCCTGCATGGCAGATTTCAAGGCGCAAACCACTGTTAAGCAAAAAGAACATTAGGGCTCATCTCAATCTTGCTAAGAAACATCTCAATGATTGCCAAGACTTTTGGGAAAATACCTTGTGGACTGATGAGACAAAAGTTGAACTTTTTGGAAGGCAAATGTCCAGTTACATCTGGCGTAAAAGGAACACAGCATTTCAGTAAAAGAACATCATACCAACAGTAAAATATGGTGGTGGTAGTGTGATGGTCTGGGGTTGTTTTGCTGCTTCAGGACCTGGAAGGCTTGCTGTGATAGATGGAACCATGAATTCTACTGTCTACCAAAAATCCTGAAGGAGAATGTCCGCCATCTGTTCGTCAACTCAAGCTGAAGCGATCTTGGGTGCTGCAATAGGACAATGACCCAAAACACACCAGCAAATCCACCTCTGAATGGCTGAAGAAAAACAAAATGAAGACTTTGCAGTGGCCTAGTCAAAGTCCTGACCTGAATCCAATTGAGATGCTATGGCATGACCTTAAAAAGACGGTTCATGCTAGAAAACCGTCAAATAAAGCTGAATTACAACAATTCTGCAAAGATGAGTGGGCCAAAATTCCTCCAGAGCACTGTAAAAGACTCATTGCAAGTTATCATAAGCGCTTGATTACAGTTATTGCTGCTAAGGGTGGCCCAACCAGTTATTAGGTTCAGGGGGCAATTACTTTTTCACACAGGGCCATGTAGGTTTGTATTTTTTTTTCTACCTAAATAATAAAACCATCATTTAAAAACTGCATTTTGTGTTTACTTGTGTTATATTTGACTAATGGTTAAATGTGTTTGATGATCAGAAACATTTTGTGTGACAAACATGCAAAAGAATAAGAAATCAGGAAGGGGGCAAATAGTTTTTCACACCACTGTATATGTATATATGTTTATATGTATATATATATATATATATATACACACACACACATATACATATATATATATATACATATATATACATACAGTATACATATATATATATACACATATCTACATATATATACTGTATATAGCAAAATCCCCGCGCTTCGCAGCGACCAAGTACTGCTTTTAAATTTTATTAAGAAGAAAAGAAAACCTTTTTAAACTGAGGGAAAATATACCAATAACTATCTGTTAAGGATCTCTTTGTATAGCACGTTGTCAGTTCAGCACTCCGGTTGTAATATGACGAAGCTGCGCGAGCTCACTTTTGAGAATGCAATGTATAGTTGTCTAGGAGAAAAGCAATGTTGCCTCAAATCAATGGCAACCTTTTGTAGGGTCCGTCCCTGAGACTTATTAATTGTCATCGCGAAGCAGAGCCTTACTGGAAATTTGAGGCATTTGAATTGAAATGGGAGATCAGAGGGTATAACGGTTAGGCCAGGAATACATTCAGAGTGTGGCGCTCTGCGGTTTTTTTGTGTAGCTGCCTTCACACAGCTTCTCTGCTGCTTTATAAACGAACGCCATATAAGGCTGTCGTTTCTCCTTGCTTCGCGGTTCTGTACTGTTTTATTGTTCGTTTATTACGATTGTTATAGTTATTGTGTAGCTATTTGATACTTACTTTACTGTTCAGGTACCCATTTTCTTTAACACACTACTTCTCGGCTGCGAAGCGCGGGTATTTAGCTAGTATGAAATAAAAGCCATGGTGTTGCATTGACAAGATAAGCAAATTTGTCATGGAATTCAAAATATGTAATCAGCAGAACCACATTAAATCTACAGGACATACTCTACATTAAGTGTAAAGCTAGCCGTGGCATTTTGATTGCTAAACCATCCCTAATATATTTCAAGGCTGCCTGGGGACAAAGCCTATCCTAACAGCGTTGGGTAAAAAGCAGAAACCAACACTGAATCGGGTGCCAGTCTATGGTAGGGTGCAGTCTCACATACATTCCATTCCACATCCCAGCACACTTCCATACTCATTCATACTGGAGTTTAAAGTGCATACTACTGGGATGATTTAAAATGCATACCTTTGAGATGAGTAACTTTTTATTAGAATCGTGCAATTTGTAAACTTTTTTCTGTCCGGTTTATTAATAAAAATGCTTTGCTTCTTTAGACTTAATAGAGTTTATCACAAGTTTCACATGCCCCAGCCCCTTATATTTACCTTTATTATTTGGCAGCAGTATTTAAGCAGCAATCATGTATTGAAAGAACCTGGGAAAATAAAAAAGTGATTGTCGCCCCTTTACAGTTGGTACCGATATGTGTTTTTGGTGATCTTGTCAGACAGCACTTGACCATTTTAAAAACTGGGTACTTATGCACTTGCTATTAGATTGTGGTTGGATCACTTCAACGATATTCAGAGGTGGTCAGAAACTGATAGCAAACATATCTAAAACAAGTATAAATGCAGATGCATTTTCTGCTTATATATAATAACCAAAGTAAAAACTGATTTGAATTTTTTACGGGGAAGGTGACAATGAATCTCTGTCTTATTAATGCATTTGTAATCTAACTAATTTAAATCTGGATGCAATTCAAACCCAAGACACATGTTAAAACCAAATGTAAAGGAAAATACTTTTAAATGCACATAATATGATAAAATTCTTATTTGCATATGTGTCATAGACTAGTGACTGCAGCAATATGCCAGCAGCAGACAAAAATGAATATAACATTATACACAGAATGCGATATACAGTATATGGAAGCAATGCATTAGTGGCAGTAAAGTAGAGTTAAGATTTGTGCACTGAAACTGTTCCTGTATCTAGTAGTAAGAGTACTTGCAAAATTACATATATATACATACATATACACATATACAGTTATGTCCATAAATATTTGGAAGGAGACAGCTTTTTTCTTATTTTGGTTCTGTACATTACTACAATGAATTTTAAATGAAACAACTCAGATGCAATTGAAGTGCAGACTTACAGCTTTAATTCAGTGGGGTGAACAAAACGATTGCATAAAAATGTGAGTCAACTAAAGCATTTTTTTTAACACAGTTCCTTCATTTCAAGGGCTTAAAAGTAATTGGACAATTGACTCAAAGGCTATTTCATGGCAAGGTGCGGGCAAGTCCGTTGTTATGTCATTATCAATTAAGCAGATAAAAGGCCTGGAGTTGATTTAAAGTGTGGTGCTTGCATGTGGAAGATTTAGCTGTGAACAGACAACATGTGGTCAAAGGAGCTCTCCATGCAGGTAAAAGAAGCCATCCTTAAGCTGCGAAAACAGAAAAAACCCATCCGAGAAATTGCTACAATATTACGAGGGGCAAAATCTACAGTTTGGTACATCCTGAGAAAGAAAGCAAGCACTGGTGAACTCAGCAATGCAAAAAGACCTGGACATCCACGGAAGACAACAGTGGTGGATGATCGCAGAATCATTTCCATGTTGAAGAGAAACCCCTTCACAACAGCCAACCAAGTGAACAACACTCTCCAGGGGGTAGGTGTATCGATATCCAAGTCTACCATAAAGAGAAGACTGCATTGAAGTAAATACAGAGGGTGCACTGTAAGGTGCAAGCCATTCATCAGCCTCAAGAATAGAAAGGCTAGATTGGACTTTGCTAAAGAACATCTAAAAAAGCCAGCATAGTTCTGGAAAAACATTCTTTGGACAGATGAAACCAAGATCAACCTCTACCAGAATGATGGCAACAAAAAAGTATGGAGAAGGCGTAAAACATGGTGGAGGCAGTGTGATGGCTTGGGCGTGCATGGCTGTCAGTGGCACTGGGACACTAGTGTTCAAAATGATTTCTGGCGCCGCATCCAAGTGGCAGCCTTTCCAGCAGCTCCGTATATATGACTTTATCTTTTTACCTTTTTATCTCTATTTTTTTCTCTATTTCACTGATCACTTCTACCACTTTCTTTTATGTGGAATTGCTCCCTGGACACTTTTACTATTTTACTACTTGATATGGATTTTTACACTCCGAGAATCGCCTATTCAAGTAGACAGCTTAAAGCACTGAGAAGAAATGCTTATGCGGTGTGGTTCCTTATTTACCTGACGAGGTAAGAAGGCGATATCGGGGCAGCCGAGCCGGCGCAAAGATAAAAGATAAGATTAAATCGAGACAACTTGAGAGAAAATGGCATTATAAACCGTCGGTGCCTTCTGTGATCCTGGGAAATGTAAACTCACTACCAAATAAGATCGACGAACTGGCTGTGCTGGTAAAAATGTCAGAACCTACAGAGAATGCAGCTTGCTGTGTTTTAGTGAAACGTGGCTAACGACTACCATCCCAGATGCTAACGTGGAGCTACCCGGGTTTAGCACAGTTAGAGCGGACAGAGACGCAAGTACCTGTGGAAAGAAGAAAGGAGGAGGACTCGCTCTCTATGTCAATACAAAGTGGTGCAACTCAGGACATGTAAACGTTAAAATCTCCACTTGCTGCAGGGACATCGAACTGTTGGCCGTAAGTCTGTGCCCCTATTACTTGCCCAGAGAGTTTGGACACGTGATTGTTGTTATTGTTTACATCCCCTCAAGCGAAACGGAGATAGCGAGTGACATCATCCATTCCGCAGTTGCTAAGTTACAAACACAGCACCCTGAGGCACTTGTGCTAATCGCTGGAGACTTTAACCATGTAAGCTGGACAAAACATTACCTGCCTTCTCCCAGTATGTGGATTGTAACACTCGGGAAACAGGACTATCGACCTACTGTATGCAAGCGTTAAAGACGCATACAGCGCCACCCGCTGCCTGCGCTTGGGAAAGCAGATCATAACCTGGTTCTGCTTCAGCCTCAATACAAACAAAGAGTGAGGGCGCTACCTACAACTACACTCTCATTCAGGAAGTGGTCCCCTGAGGCAGAGCAGGCTCTGAGAGACTGCTTTGGAACTACAGACTGGGATATATTGCTGGGTCACATAGTGAGAACATTGAAGAGGCTGTTGAATGCACAACTGATTACATCAACTTCTGTATGGACATTGTAGTTCCAGTAAGAACAGTATGCTGCTATGCTAACAACAAGCCATGGGTTACAAGTGACATCAAGGGCCTTTTGAACCAGAAGAAAAGGGCTTTTAAAGGTGGTGATCAGCATGAGCTCAAGTGCGTGCAGAAGGAACTCGGAGTCCAGCTCAGGGCGAAAGAGCAGTACAGGAGAAAGCTGGAGCAGAAGTTGCAGAACAACAGCATGAAGGAAGTGTGGGATGGGATGAAGATTATCACTGGCTGCAGCTCGAGCGGGTGCCGCCATCGAGACAGGCGTGGAGAGAGCAAACCAAATGAACAACTTCTTTAATAGGTTTGATCACAGTAACCCACTCTCACCTCGAGTACTGCATCCTCCAACCATCCTTCTGCTGATACCAGCATAGGTGAGACATCCCCACCCACAATTACAGCAGCCCATGTGAGCAGAGAGCTGAAAAGACTTTGTGCCAGCAAAGCAGCGGGTCCAGATGGTGTATCGCCACGACTGCTGAAGGCATGTGCGTTGGAACTGGGGAGTCCTCTACAGCGCATCTTCAACCTGAGCCTGGAACAGGGGACAGACTGAGGCTTTGGAAAACATCTTGTATCACGTCCTAGTGAGCTGAATGACTTCCGGCCTGTTGCTCTGACGTCACATCTGATGAAGACCATGGAGCGGCTGCTGCTTCACCACCTGAGGCCACAGGTCCGCCACGCCCTCGACCCTCTGCAGTTCGCATACCAGGAGAAGGTGGGAGCGGAGGATGCCATCATCTATATGCTACACGATCCCTCTCCCACCTGGACAGAGGCAGTGGTGCTGTAAGAATTATGTTTTGGACTTCTCTAGCGCCTTCAACACCATCCAACCTCTGCTCCTTAGAGACAAGCTGACTGAGATGGGAGTAGACTCACACCTGGTGGCATGGATTGTGGACTATCTTACAGACAGACCTCAATATGTGCGTCTTGGGAACTGCAGGTCTGACATTGTGTTCAGCAATACAGGGCGCCACAGGGGACTGTACTTTCTCCGGTCCTGTTCAATCTATATACATCAGACTTCCAATATGACTCGAGTCCTGCCACGTGCAAAAGTTACTGATGACACTGCTATTGTGGGCTGCATCAGGTGTGGGCAGGAGGAGGAGTACAGAAAGTTAATCAAAGACTTTGTTAAATGGTGCGACTCAAACCACTTACACCTTAACACCAGCAAGACCAAGGAGCTGGTGGTGGATTTTAGGAGGCCCAGGCCCCTCATGGACCCTGTGATCATCAGAGGTGACTGTGTGCAGACCTATAAATATCTGGGAGTGCAGCTGGATGACAAATTGGACTGGACTGCCAATACTGATGCTCTATGTAAGAAAGGTCAGAGCAGACTATACTTTCTGAGAAGGTTGGCATCCTTCAACATCTGCAGTAAGATGCTGCAGATGTTCTACCAGACGGTTGTGGCGAGTGCCCTCTTCTACGTGGTGGTGTGCTGGGGTGGCAGCATAAAGATGAAAGACGCCTCACGCCTGGACAAACTTGTTAAGAAGGCAGGCTCTATTGTAGGATTAAAGTTGGACAGTTTAACATCTGTGGCAGAGCGGCGGGCACTAAGCAAACTCCTGTCAATCATGAATAATCCACTGCATCCACTTAACAGTGTCATCTCCAGGCAGAGGAGTAGCTTCAGTGACAGACTTTTGTCACTGTCCTGCTCCACTGACAGACTGAGGAGATCGTTCCTCCCCCACACTATGTGACTCTTCAATTCCACCCGGGGGAGTAAATGCTAACATTAATTTTATTTTTTCATTTTATTACTATTTAATTTAATATTGTTTCTTTGTATCAGTATACTGCTGCTGGATTATGTGAATTTCCCCTTGGGATTAATAAAGTATCTATCTATCTATTGATGATGTGACACAGGACAGAAGCAGCCAAATGAATTCTGAGGTGTTCAGAGACATACTGTCTGCTTAAATCCAGATAAATGCAGTCAAATGGATTGGGCGGCATTTCATGATACAGATGGACAATGACCCAAAACATACAGCCAAAGCAACCCAAGAGTTTATTAAAGTAAAGATGTGGATAATTCTTGAATGGCCAAGTCAGTCACCTGATTTTAACCCAACTGAGCATGCATTTCACTTGTTGAAGACTAAACTTCGGACAGAAAGGCCCACAAACAAACAGCAACTGAAAGCCACTGCAGTAAAGGCCTGGCAGAGCATTAAAAAGGAGGAAACCCAGCATCTGGTGATGTCCATGAGTTCAAGACTTCAGGCTGTCATTGCCAGCAAAGGGTTTTCAACCAAGCATTAGAACATTTTATTTCCAGTTATTTAATTTGTCCAATTACTTTTGAGCCCCTGAAATAAAGGGATTGTGTTAAAACAAATACTTTAGTTGCCTCACATTTTTATGCAATCTTTTTGTTCAACCCACTGAATTAAAGCTGAAAGTCTGCTCTTCAACTCCATCTGAGTTGTTTCATTTAAAATTCATTATGGTACTGTACAGAACCAAAATTAGAAAAAAGTTGTCTCTGTCCAAATATTTATGGACCTAACTATACATATATACACACACATATTTATATATATATATTATATATATATATATATATATATATATATATATATATATATATATATATATATATATATATATATATACACATATATATAGGTGTGCTTTGTCATTTACAACTTTGTTCTACCATCTTAAATAAGTTCCCAAAATCAAGCATGCTTTTTGATATTACAGATTAGAAAACTGAATAAGTGAAGCAAGAAATATTTAAAAAATATTTTAGTATCATTGTGTCATACACTCTTCACATTGTAATCACCATTCCTTTCTCCAGAAAACTCCAGCTTGTTTTCCCCAAACTCAGATCTTGAACTACTTTTCACTCACACATCAGTCAGTTAACTTTTAAGAATCAGCCACTCAGAAAAAATCAAAAATGAGTAACGGCAAAAAATAAATAAGCTAATAAATTAAAAGATAATATCTGACAAAGGTTTTAGATTTTGGCTGTGTACAGGTCAGGAGTTGAAAGCTGGCTCCTGTCCAATTGCTATAGGGGCCAATAGAGAGCAGATGGGTTCAAAAAAGAAAACATAGATAAACTACTGGCAGCTTTTTCAACATTTAATTAAGACCCAAAGAAAAGATCCAGAATAAAGATTTAAATAACGATAGATTACACTTTTATTTCATTGTTGAACCCCATCCAGGACTGGTTCCTGCCTTTAAGCCTAACACAGAAGGGACAGGATCTGGCTCTCTGCAAATCAGGAACTGAATTAAGCAGATTAAGTAAACAGTTGTTTTCAGTGTTTAACATCAAGCCAAATTTAGGTATTGGCATAATACAATTTAATTTGATCCTCTTTTCAGTCTTTGGGTAACCAATATTATATATACTTGAAATTGGAAAAAATTGAAAACTCACTTAGAGGATCTGTGCAAAACTTTTTTACAACCTGGCAAGATCTAATTAATGATATTGTAGAATAAGCATTTAAATTAAGGAAGCGGATTTTCTTCTTCTTTTTATTCTATTTATTTACTAACTTATCTTTTCTACTATTAAAGTTTCAGTATGTCGGCCTAGCTCTCTTTCTCATGGGGGGTTGACTTGAATTGAACCTAGTTTTGTAAAATTTGACTTGCTTGTATGGAAAATTGTTTGATTTTAATAAATTCAATAAAATGTTAAAAAAAAAAAAAAAAAGTGATCCTAAAATGAAGAAACTTCATGCCTATGTAAATCCAATGATATACTGAGTGCAAGTCAAACACTTGAATAGTGAAAGTTTCACCGCTACACAGGAAGTCAAAGATTAACCAGGGGAAAATATATTGGTAATGTAAATCTGCAAATATATAAACATATGGACAGTGAAAGGCTGAAATCCAGATCACTATCTGCTAAGCTTTCCTAATGAAAACACTTCTGTTTGTTAACAGACCTTGTTTCCCATATTTTCAATCCCCTACTGTGCTGTAACCTGCAGTGTTTTGAAATTCTATACAGTTTTACACTGGCAGGACATACTTATGAGATGAACTGAAAAGCAGCCTCCTGCTGTTACTGAAAGCCACATTAAGTATTGTCACATGACTTGGTTCATGTCAGCTAATAATGATTCATTTAGGCAAATGAATATCTATGGTCTTAGGGAGAATACATTTACCACCAATCCCATAAAAAATACCATCAAAAACTACTGAAATTATTCAAACTATAAAAACTTGAATTAAAAAACAACTTGAAAGTGTTGTGGTTAACAACTCATCAAAATACACTGACAGATAAAACTTACAATTACTTATGATTATCTTTATGACTACTATAAACACACAATGTACACAGCACATCTCAATTGACGGATACCAATATGCTTACTAAACAGTGATGCTGTAATAATCTGGAAATTACTGCAAATCTGATGGCTACCAGATTGTTAAACAAGTATCATTTCATTCATTTCTTGTTTAGTTAAAATTTTCCCCTTGCAGTGAGCCCACTGTGATCACATTGTTTTGTAAGCTGAAAACAATTAGAATAAAATTGACATTTTATTTATATTTGTACAAATTATGTACAAATTAAGTACAACATAAATATCCAAAGTAAAACCCATACAGCCACTTACAGGAGAAAACATAAAATCAACACAGAAAGTGTCTGCAAATATGCATGTTTTACTAAAAGAAGTTAAAGAGTTAAGCCAATTAAAGATTAATATGTATTTAAAATATCAGATGGTTTGTGTTATGGATGATTTCAATACTATTTGTTAATAGCAGTAACTTGAAAAAATACATACCTAAACCATAAAACATAAACTAATATTGTGTAACAGAAAGTTGCATTAGGCAAGTGCTGCCATTTTCATGAGAAACTCTGTGGAGGTTGGAAAGTTAAAAGTAAATGTGTTTCAAAAGATACTACGTGCGTATTGGTTTATTATTTAGATTTTAACTAGGGGGCTTTGCCCCCTGCTCGTTTCGCTCGCCAACCTCACAGCCTACGCTAAGTGCCAGCTACTTCACATCTTTGCAGCTCATTTTTGTGGATTTCACATCATCAAACAACAAATTTTTTAATTCTTGCGGATACGCCTCTTCATTGGGAAGAAACACTACTTTTCCCTGATGGCAACACGAATTGGACAATCTACAAGTCTCCGACTTAAAGGCTAAATCTGAACAATATCTGCATACTTCTGCCATATATATCACCTATGTCCATATATTCAATTTCTTTTTGTTGTTCCGTTATTTTACCACGTAATATTTTCCATTTGTTAGCGCTAATACGATCTTTACTATCATTTTTTTGGCACTTTCGAAATTTAGTACTTTCATTATCTGTAACCTGCTCTGTATGTGTATCGCTCCAACGTTTTTGAACCTCTTTACGACGTTCTACTTTGTCTTCTACTCTGTCTTTTATTTCTGGCCCCGGGCGTAGTTAAATCTCTTGGCATAATGTCTCGTCTCACTTGACTTGAAATTATCTCTACAGAAATCCAAGAAAACTTCTTTGTGTGCATTTTAGATTCATTTTGTGTAAAGTGCGATACATTTGGACATATGGATTTGTATCCATTATTGGCTATGAAATTTTAATACATCTGATCGTTAACTCTTTCGATTCTATGTTGCATCGCTTCTCAGTGATCATAATTATAAACCTGACTGAATTGTGTTTTCTTTGAAAATAAACTTGTAGTAGCTTTAATTGTTGTGGGACCACAGATTCTCATAGCGTATGGTCTCAAATTTTGTAAATGTACTTTTTGAGCATCGATTGATGCGAACACAAACAAATTATTATAGATTCGGATATTGTGCCTATAGTGTTTGTGGATTTCAATTTTGCCATATAACAAATTATTTCTCACAGATATGCCTCTTCATTGGGATGAAACACTATTTTTCCCTGATGGCAACATGAATTAGACGATCTACAAGTCTCAGACTTTAAAGCCGAACAATATGTCATATATTCAATCACTTTTCGCTATTCCATTATTTCACCGAGTAATAATTTCCATTTGGCTGCGCTAATACAATCTTTACTATATTTTTTTGAGACTTTCAAATTTAAGTACTTTCATTATCTCTAACCAGCTCTGCATGTGTATCACTCCAACGTTTGTGAACCTCTTTACATTCTACTTTGTCATCTACTCACTGTCTTTTATTTCCAACCCCGTGTGTGGTTAAATCTCTTGGCACAGGCACATAGTCTTGTCTCGCGTCCAAAGCTAAAAAGTCTCATCGCAGGATATTTTTTTTATTATAATAGAGAGATATAACGCTTTAAATGTAACTTTATTGACATCAAAATTTATTACAGTACAAAGATCACTAAAACAGGCACTATTGCATATAATTCAGATCAAATAAGTAATATACCAGTAACACAAAAGACAAATTGCTCCTAGATATGCATTGGTTCCTTTATTGAAAGAAATAAGAACATCGTCACAGAAAAATGATTAAATCTTTTACTCAGGATGATCTTCAAACTAAAGCAAATAAATAAGATCAAAAGGGACTACAAAGTTTCAAAAACCATCAAGACTCTTGTGCATCTTTAAATATCTTTGCTTTTTTCTTTTACTGCGTTTGACCTCCCTTGGGGACAAAATATAATTTTCTATATTAAAACTAAAAGCTTATTCTAAACTGTCTATATTCTCTTACTTTGGAGCTAAAATGGGCAGTAAATTCATACTGATAATTTGTTAATAGTTTATTCATCAAGTTAGCACATTTTTGATAAATAGTAATTTCTTACTTACAAAATACACTGATTAAAAAAAGAATCAAAAGAAAATAAACCTTCCAAACTTATAATGTACTGTATGTACTAGGCTTTGAAAATTGACTGCTAAACAGATAATACATGTCACTGCAAATACTATTTATTTTGATTTTTCAACTGCCATGTGCCCTAATGAATGCAGCTTATACAGTATCTGTGTGGCTTTTGTATCCATCAGCTCAATACATCTGCTTTCTGAGCACACTTTAATTTTAGAAGAATGTCGTGGAAGGAACAATTTACATTCTTGGTACTAGTGTGTTGAAGACACTAAATTTAACTACAGTTCATCATAGCATATGCAGACTCACATTCATCATGACGATTTTGAATTTCAAATCACACAAGCAAAATTTCAATAATTGAATTAATTTTTCAATAAAACAGGCAGGCTGTGTAACAAAATGGTAAAGGTGTAAAACTGCAAGTTCAAGTCATGCTTTTGTGGCTCACGCTGTGTCCCTTAACCTACTAACACTAATAGTGTTAAAGAAGTGGTATGATTCTCCCTGGACAGCCATTTCACCAAGAGTTCACTTTAAAAATCTACTATAAAATGATGAAAAGGCAAGACAAGTATATCAAAGAAATATAGAAATAAATGCTAAAAGAGTAAAGCAGTCAACCTAAGAACAATGCATGGGAAGATGATGGAGTGTCTAATATTTATTAACACAAAAGCACAGAATAAGTAGAGTATTACAAATATTCTCCACAGTGCAAAATTATGAAGAGAATAAATAAAAAGAAAAAACACGATTCAAAAAAAGTTTCTGAACTTGTTAAAATAAATGTTGGCTGGACATGTAAGAAATACTTTTACTGCACTGTGTACATCTGACAATACTGCTACTGTTAAAAACAAGAAACTTAGAAAGTAAAACTCCTTGAAAAGCAAAGCTTAATGAAGAAAATGTTTAGAAAGCCATTAATCCATTATGAAATCCTATTAATCCAGCTCAGGATCACGGGGGTCAAAGCATAAGCCAGCAGCACTGGCTGTTGATCAAGAGCCAACAATGAAATGAGTTCCAGCCCCTCACAAGGCACACTCACTCACACAAGGCCTAATTAAGCATCACCAACTAACCTATCACGTACAGAGTAAAAACACTGATGTTAAATTAACACATTTAAGTGTATATATTGGTCTACTATTTCCATACATATACATACATACATACATACATACACACACACACACACACATATATATATATATATATATACACACACACACACACACATACATACATACATACATAATATATATATATATATATATATATATATATATACACACATACATATATATACACACACACATTATATATATATATATATATATATATATATATATATATATATATATATACACACACACACACACACACACACACACACACGTACATATATATATATATATATATATATATATACACACACACATATACACATACTTGTCTAGGATTACTTTAATACTGTAGGAGTTAATTTTACACTGGTCATTATCCTGTGCACTACTGGGGATGTGACATGACACCCGGAATACCAGGATAGAAATCTCCACAGTCACAGTGGAGACCTGGAAACTGCCAATACTCAAATCAAGTCTTTTAGAGTTGTGAGGCAAAAGTGATAACCACTGGGCCTCCGAAAATAAAATTAGTTTTCTTAAATGCTTTCAGGAAACAAGGTAAAGGTTATTCCCACATAGAAAAAAATGCACATGATTGGTAAAAGCATAATATGTTAGCTATATAGCCCTCTTTAGTTGTTGCTAGGAAAACAAAGTACACAAAAATCTTTTATAGATAGAATAGAGAAAATCTAATATACAGTGCATCCAGAAAGTATTCACAGCACATCACTTTTTCCACATTTTTTTATGTTATACAGCCTTATTCCAAAATGGATTAAATTCATTTTCTTACTCAGAATTCTACACACAACACCCCATAATGACAACGTGAAAAATGTTTACTTGAGGTTTTTGCAAATCACATGCACATAAGTATTCACAGCCTTTGGTCAATACTTTGTCGATGCACCTTTGGCAGCAATTACAGCCTCAAGTCTTTTTGAATATGATGCCACAAGCTTGGCACACCTACCCTTGGCCAGTTTCGCCCATTCCTCTTTGCAGCACCTCTCAAGCTCCATCAGGTTGGATGGGAAGCATTAGTGCACAGCCATTTTAAGATCTCTCCAGAGATGTTCAATCGGATTCAAGTCTGAGCTCTGGCTGGGCCACTCAAGGACATTCACAGAGTTGTCCTGAAGCCACTCCTTTGATATCTTGGCTGTGTGCTTAGGGTTGTTGCCCTCCTGAAAGATGAACCATCGCCAAGAGTACTCTGGAAAAGGATTTCATCCAGGATGTCTCTGTACATTGCTGCAGTCATCTTTCCCTTTATCCTGACTAGTCTCCCAGTTCCTGCCGCTGAAAAACATCCCCACAGCATGATGCTGCCATCACAATGCTTCACTGTAGGGATGGTATTGGCCTGGTGATGAGCGGTGCTTGGTTTCCTCCAAACATGAGGCCTGGCATCCACACCAAAGAGTTCAATCTTTGTCTATCAGACCAGAGAATTTAGTTTCTCATGGTCTGAGAGTCCTTCAGGTGCCTTTTGGCAAACTCCAGGTGGGCTGCCATGTGCCTTTTACTAAGGAATGGCTTTCATCTGGCCACTCTACCATACAGGCCTGATTGGTGGATTGCTGCAGAGATTGTTGTCCTTCTGGAAGGTTCTCCTCTATTCACAGAGGACTTCTGTCAGAGTGACCATCGGGTTCTTGGTCACATCCCTGACTAAGGCCCTTCTCCCTCGATCGCTGAGTTTAGATGACCGGCCAGCTCTAGGAAGAGTCCTGGTGGTTTCAAACTTCTTCCACTTCCGGATGATGGAGGCCACTGTGTTCATTGGGACCTTCAAAGCAGCAGAAATTTTTCTGTAACCTTCCACAGATTTGTGCCTCAAGACAATCCTGTCTCTGAGGTCTACAGACAATTCCTTTGACTTCATGCTTGGTTTGTGCTCTGACATGAACTGTCAACTGTGGGACCTTATATAGACAGGTGTGTGCCTTTCCAAATCATGTCCAATTAACTGAATTTACCACAGGTGGACTCCAATTAAGCTGCAGAAACATCTCAAGGATGATCAGGGGAAACAGGATGCACCTGAGCTCAATTTTGAGCTTCATGGCAAAGGCTGTGAATACTTATGTACATGTGATTTTTCAGTTTTTTTATATTTAATAAATTTGCAAACACCTCAAGTAAACTTTTGTCATTATGGGGTGTTGTGTGTAGAATTCTGAGTAAAAAAATGAATTTAATCCATTTTGGAATAAGGCTGTAACATAACAAAATGTGGAAAAAGTGATGTGCTGTGAATACTTTCCGGATGCACTGTAGATTAAAAATATATCTGTTTATGCCTTTTAATTTTTTTTTTTTTTTTAAAACTTTCAACCAGTCTTGGATAAAGCTTATCAGTTCATCAGAGAAAAGTTAAAAATATTAATGAATTATAATAGATCTGCACATTAGTTATAGCTCTGTATACACAGAGAAATAAAAAGTACCTCAACTTGCTCACTCTGTCACTAAGATCATCCAAAAAGAACAGAGCAAATTAATACTTTTTATATCTATTTTTAGGAAACAGTCACACAGTGAGTCAGAGTGGAGGAGTGAACCAAACACTTTTGTTGTTGTAAACCCAAGTCCTTTGCCACGACATCACACTGCCTACTTCCCCATAAGACTGCAAAATGCTGCTTTTTATCATTTGTGTCATAAGAATAACAGCTACTGCATAATACAAGGTACCTCCAGATAAGACAAGAACTTTAATGTTTTTATTACATGAGTTAACGCCATGTCCAGAACTACAGTAAGAGTAGGTTACAAAATCAATCACTTTTGGGGCAAAAACATTTGCCATTTCAGTTAGGGCAAGGTGATCACAAGCAGTCCCCCACCACTAATATCAGGAATCTAACACCAAACTGCCTATGTTCTGCAGGTCCAACATGGTCATTCTTATTAACTTAACTTTTATTGTCATTCATCCACATACATAGTATATGGTTGAACAAAATTTTGTTCCTTATAGTCCCCGGTGTATAGGCAAAAGAACATACATTTAGCATACACCATAACATTACCAAAACCAGTGCAACAAAACAAAAGATGCAGGGCTATAAAGCTTGAACAATACTCAATTTCCAGAGTAAAGTGCAGAGTTTAAAGTGACAGTACATAATTGGGGGAATGTTATAGGGATATGGTACTGGGTGACATGCAGGAGTTCAGAAGTCTGACAGCTTAGGGAAAGAAGCTGTTATAAAACCTGGTTGTCTGGCCCCAATGCTGAAGTATCTTCAACTGACAGCAGGAGCTCAAACAGTATGTGTGACAAGTGAGAGATGTCTTTCAAAAGGGAGGAGGCTCTATTCAGACAGCGTGTCTGAAAACTTTTTTGGATCGAGGAGAGGGAAACCCCTATGATCCTCACTGCGCACTGCAGAATCTTGCGCTCATGGGCTTTGCTATTCCCACATCACACAGTGAAACAGTTTGTCACAACACTCTCCACAATTCCTCTGTAATAGGTGGTAAGAATAGGTTGTATCAAGCAGATTTTCTTCAGTCTCCACAGGAAAAAAAAAGGCTTTGTGACTTTCTGATAACAGAGTTGGTATTGATTGTCCAGGAGAAGTCATCAGAAATATACACACCAATAAACTTGTTGCTACTGATTCTCACCACAGTAAAGCCATTGATGAGCAGTTGGGAATAGTCAGCCAATGTTCTCCTGAACGTGACAAGCATCTATTTTGTCTTATCGACATTTAGGAACATATTTTCACTGAACCACCTCACCAGATGTTCACTCTCTTCTCTGGAGGATGTGCAGTCATCGCTGCTGATGAGGCCAACTATGGTTGTATCATCCGCAAACCTGACGATGACACTGGATTCAGACTTGGCAGTGTAGTCGTTGGTGAGCAGGTGAGCCTGATGGTATTCATGTTCTGCTGCCAATTAAACCATTTAAGCAGATTACCTTACTGATTGTGCTTTGATCTGTATTGAAATAAGTAATAACCTCGTAAATGTTGTTTACCAAAACAAATTATACTTCAAAGTACAGAATGTAACAGTAATTAACACCTCATGTGCAACAGAAAGGAGGCTGATCTAAATGGCTATTTGAACAATATTTCACAGTAACACAAGGGCTTAGTTGCATTCTGAATGCAATCCACTCCATTTTTACTTGGAAGGGGCTGGGAAACTGAAGGGTTCTGACTGGTTTTGGTTCTGAAGGGCAGCAGATTGTTGTTACCCTGAACTTTCTTAATTACAGCCAATTCTTGCTCAGGTAAATGTTTTGTACTTCATTTCACTTAACCTGGCTGCTAAGACTCCTAACCATAACTGATTAATAAGTTGTATTCACTGTTTTAAATTAGAACAGTTTTGATGATGATAGGCTAGGGGTGGGCAAAGTCAGTCCTGGAGTGCCACAGTGGCTGAAGTTTTCTGTTTCAACCCAGTTGCTTAATTAGAAAACAGTCCTTGGCAATAATTTAATTTCATGGCATGTTAGTGCTTTAACTCTACAATGTCATGTCATTCTAATATCCTAGATTTTTTTTCCCTTTCTAAGGATACAATCCAAATGATCTTAAGTATATAAATGGATGAGTAATTCTCAGTAATTCACTTTTTTTCCTGTTCACTTTCCTTCCAAGTATTTAATTAAACCAAATAGTGCATGATAAATACACACAGGTGTAAATGATAACAAGCTAAATGGAGAAATGCTGGTTTCTTTAGTCATTTGCATCCTATTTCTAATAAGGGCCAATTAATAAACAAGAATACAGCTGTTTAAGACTAAAATAAGCAATAAGGGTTAAAAATCTTAACAAGTGAGAACTAAAATGAAGCAGAAATGTTACGTGAGCAATAAGTACTGTACTTCTTTTTAAGCAACTGGGTTGGAACAAAAACCTGCAGCCACTGTGACCATCCAGGAACGACTCTGCCCACCCCATAATAGGTCAATCAGTCCAACAAAGACATCAGTACTTTTCCCCTAATTTCTCCACAATGACAGAGAGTTTTCATGTAACCCATTTGTTGTTTCTTATTTTTATAAACGATAAATATGAAATTTGTTCAAGTTGAAGTTATTTCTTCACACTCATGGTATGTATTCATTTGCCACATAAAACTATATTCAAAACTGAAGCATTTTTTTATACATTTTAAACATACCTTGTCTGTTCTTGCAGTGTGGGGTTAAAGGTACACAAGTCCACTGGGGAATAAAAAAGTCAGGGTCGCAAGGCAGGTAGAGCCTATGCCAACAAGCATGCGATTAGCAACAACTCCGGGACAATGTGCCAGTTCATTGACGCAAGGACACACGGACACACACACACGGGTCATTTCAGCAGCAGCAATTTTCTACTAAATTATTTGAGTATATGTGTGGCTGTTGTTACATGCCATGGCAGAACATAACCACTGCAGAAGCAAAAGCAGGATTATAAGCAGAATAACTAATCAGCTCCAGTACACAAATCATCTGGATGTTATCCTCATGAAGGAAAAAATATAAGAATGACCTGATATGATAGAAAGTAAGCAACAGAACTAAATAACAAGTTCTTTTATGAGTATGGATTGGCTTTTAGGTAGAAAAACTGCTTTGAACCAAAAACCAAGAAAAACCTTTAGGATCCCTATTGTGGATAAAAGTAATGTAAGGAATTTAAGGTCTAATTGCTACATTCATAGGCACTCAACAAGATCATCTTCCTACTTTACTGTGTTTACATGAATTTCTTGGATGTTACAGGAGAAATGAAAGTTTGCTGGTGGCTTGCTATTAAATGCACACAAAATGTATTTTTATAAAAATAAAAGCAAATTAAAGGCATTAGACATGTATCACATTGCTCCAATTATAATGCAACCACAAAAAGCCATTACTTTCTAACCTGATTATTAGTGAAAGATGTGAGAGGTCAACATTACATCACAACTTGGCTAATTTCGAAAGCATTGTTTTCTCTTAATTATCTGACTTGGAGCTACCACTTCAAAAGATATTATGTGAAATCTCCCACTGGGATGCTTATATTGCACGTTTGTCCCATGCCACATGAATGCACTATAAGTAAGCATACTTACACTGGCTTATACTGGGTCAGTTTAGAGTTATCAACCACTGTAGCCACTACATGTGTTTTGCAAAGCCTTTTAAAGTAAAACAAAACATTTTTAAAAGCTGAAATAACACATAGAAAAGCATTTTGGAAATATGTGGAACAGAGACTTAAGAATCTAGCATCCAGGGGTCAAATTCCATGTCTATTCCTTGGCTATGTAGGGTCTTGCATGATGTTCCTATGTTTGACTGGAGTTTCGTTTGGGTACTTTGGTTTTTGACTCACACTTACAATGATTTGTATGTTAGGTTGAATGCTGTGTGAAAGTGAGCCTTACATTGGACTGGCACCATCTCCTGAGACTGGATCCAGTCTTGTGGCTCTCTAAAACCCTGCACTGTTATCATGCAAATGGCTTTAGATTAAGAAAGTAACTGTGATAAAACCAGTGAGTGCTATTTAAAGGAAAATCTGTGACAAGTACAAAAATGTCAGAATGTGGCACAGAGGATAAAGTGATCATTTAAGTAATGGAAAGCCATATACAGGAATGTCAAACACAGTCAAAAGATGCTCTTTAAAGCATGACCAGGTCACAGTATATCATAGGGATTCACTGAAGGAGACAAAACTATAAAAGTTATTTTTTTTCCCTAATGATATTTTACAGTATTGATGCTCAGCAGGTTACTCTCCAAAAAGAGTTGTTCTTTTCAAGGCTACTATTAGGTATCAGAGTGTTCTTCTGCACACCCACTCATTTTGTTTATCCCCCTGTGAAAATGACTCAGGCAATACTAGGCTTGGATGGTGCTATGAATGTTAAAAACCTCAGGGGCTCAAAATCTGAGGAAGCAAGAAAGACTTACTCTATTACTCTAAGAAACCACCTGGGCAATCGAAGAAAAGCCAGAAGTGAAAATGTACTGTGAAAAAACGCTGAGCAATTTTGGCACTGCTACTATTTTACTGTCGAAAAAGATTCTCTGACGAGCTAAGAATTTTCTCAAGTGTATACAGTACTTGGGTGAGGGCGAGGCACTAGAGCAGCTTGCAAAGGAGGGGAGAAAAAGGGAAACAGATTTTCACAGGTCACATAGCCATTTAAGAAAGACCCCCCATCATCAGCTCCATGTTGCACTTCTAATTATTTCCACAGTAAGGGCACAAAAGTGTCGATAGCTCATGTCCTCCTCTAAAGCCCCCTACCTTTAGGTCATTTAAGACTTGCCGCATGAAAACACTAAACTAGACAGCTTACCCTTCATTTTAACACCCTAAAGGCACCCTCTGATCTAAATGAATTTACATGCACTTGAAACAAAGCAGCTACTGCTTTAAGAAATTTTTTTTTTATTCTATCAAATCTATTTTGGTTAAATCAGAGTCATTTTATTCACCAGGGCCAAGGAAGATTGTGGCACAATAGGTTAATTCAAAGTGGCATCATAGAAAACGCATCTGTCAGAGCAGATCAAATTACAGGGCAAGCTCCGCTCAATGGTTAGAAAAACAAGCCTGCAGCACACTGTGGATTACGTGAGAGAGAGAGAGAGAGAGAGAGAGAGAGAGAGGGGGAGGGAGTGTGTGTGAGTGTGTATATGTGTTTAAGGGCGAGAGAGCTGCATGGGAAGGAAGGCTAACTAGGTCATATAACCATCTAATTCTTAGCAGTTAAAAGTCAATCATTAGAACAACTGTTAAAAATGTGCTGTTTTTTCTTGGCTTTTAATAACCTAAAAGCCAGACATCATCAGATATATTAATAAACACAGATATATAATTAAATTGAACGCAAATTGTCTGAATCTCTCTCTCTCGTTATCACACCCACTTCGTCATGAACTGCCTCAGGACCCTGATTTCCTAGCAACAGCTTGCCACCAGGCATTTGGCCGAGGTTCAACATTTTCTTTGTGAAAAATGGCCCTCTGCATCTTCTCTGTGCTGCTTCTGCTAGATTGGCTGGGCAAGTGCTCTAATAACTCTCTTTTCATCCAATCACACAATATAGTAGCAGGCACCTTGAGAGCCTCTGCCAAGCATCATTAATCATTGCTTTAAGGCACTTTGTTTGTAATCTGATCTAAAGATTAAAGCAAAACAAGTAAGTGCAGACCACAAAACATTTGTTTAGGAAAATCAACAAAGGAAATTAAGCTATTACGATGACTAAAGGCAATTCATGATATGTCTTTAATTTCAGATGTTTTGAAAGGCACTTGTCAAGGTCAATGGAGACTAATGTAGAAAAAAATGTTCAGAAACACTGTAGGAGCAGTGTCACAATGAATATGTACTGCAAATCACTCTCCTGGCATTATATTCTGCATCTGTTTAGATTCGTCTTTATCAGAAGATGCCGTGGCTCTACATTAGAGGCTGGATGAATTAGAGCAGAGCTTTCCATTTAAAAAAAGGGTGGGCAAACGATTTTCATGTATTTCTTTTTTGTGCCTGGGCATGGCAGCTGGGCATGCTCTTCTATTGTAAACCTGTCAAAATCACTGAGGCATTTCACTGTGCCGCTATTAGGTGGGCTTTATGACCAGATGAAGCCAAATCTTTGCCAATTAGAGGAGATCTGTTGTGTACTTATGCAAAACAGTTCCTATAATAGGACCACCCAAAATCAAACTTTGTAAATTAAATCTTAAGAAGAAGAAGAAGAAAAAAAAAAGGAAAAATCTTATTTCAATTGAAGATTTTAATAAGACTAGACACTACCGCATCTGCCAAGGAAAAAAGCCTTCAGTACAATGTGAAAGGCAAAGTATAATGAAGTTAGTTTCACAAATGCAGACCTCTGTCAAAAGTATGCACTAAGTTACAAGATTGCATTTATTTTAAACAAAACTAATTTTTGTAAAAGCATACAAGAGCTATAGTCCACCACAAAAATAAAATTGTGTATAAAATAAATGAATCCATGCATAAATGCTCTAGATAGTTAAATCACTGTCACTCAAAGTTTTTTGAGTTTGTTAATGCATCCCGATAATAAAATTTGTCACTAAACAACTTATAGGATCTATCCGAAGGCTGCTACTTTCCCCCTTCTTTCTTTACGTTCTCTTACATTTCAGGCCATTAGACAAACAACTCTGTTGGTCTAAGTAGGATTAATGAATGTAATCTCGTTCCTTGCTTTATTTAGTTAATTACCAGCTTTTAGGCTAAAATAGAAGATACAGAATGCATGTGAACGTCTGATTGTAATTTGCCTGTTTTTTTTATAGTCAAAACAGAGTGGCATCGAAAGATGTTCTAGGATCATGTCCATTCAAAAACGATAACTTACTTTTTTTTTTTTGCAGGCCATCCTTGTTTGTTGTGGTAAGTGATACAGATGACTTCTGGATTTCAAGTCAAACAATGACACCAAAGCATTGTACAATAAATATTGAGAAACACTGTTTTCTCTAATATGTTATGCAGTATTCGTCTGGGACCTGTACTAGACAAGGATGTATGTAATCTAATTGTTACCAGAGCCCCTCAGTAATTCAAATTCAGCTATTCATCAAGCTGAATGTATGTCAGTAATTTCTTATTTTGGTAATAGATGCAGATTTTTCTAATAGAAAAAAAAACACATTAATTTGAGTTAAAAGTTCAATGTTTGATAGTACCATTATAAAAATATAATTACATAATTAGAGAGACAGATAATTTATTGATCCCAAGGGGAAACTGAAGTGTTACAGCAGCCTTAATGGATTGTTATATAATAATAAAAGTAATAATGGTACAAAAACTAAAATATGGTTAAAAAAAATAAAATAAAGTAAAATAAAATAAATGGTTGCCAGGATAGGCCTTCAGCTTCTCACAACCATGGTAAGGATTTAATCAGACTGAGAAAATGGTACTGAATTGTAAAAAGAAAAAACATCACAAACCGACTGGTAATTTTGTTAGACGAAGTAATTCATTTTAAAATTATTTTTGTATTAGATAATATTGTAACTTCATGTTTGGACATTATTATATTTACTGAAATGCATTAATTTACTTGAAAAAATGTACTGTACTGTATAATATAGCTATAAAACAACCTAAAAATGATTTCCAATTAGAAAATATTTAAGAAATACTAAAAAAAAATAAACTTACCAAATTCCAACTTTGACAATGTAACGTAAGGCAATTCAAAGAAAAGGGAAAAAATGTAATCTAATGATGTCACATCTGATCCTATGACTTTTAATTCACTTGGGAAATGCATTTTATGAGGAGATCAGAGTAAAACTCAGTACTTTTTACTTGGTTATAGAAGATGAACAATACAGATGAAGAACATTGGTTTCTGATAAAACATCATCACCATTATACAGCAAACAGGACTTGACTGGAAGAAAACAGGTAGAAAACACTCACTTTGAATGCCCCATTTTTCTCATGTCTATAGAAACATTATTCACTTGCACTCATTTTGTAGGAGGGGATAACACAGAAGATGAAGCAGCAGGTTAAAAGCATGCAGGTTAACTGGTGTGCTAACCCAAAAAATATTTGATACTGTTAAATTAAGGTTGGTTATTTACTTGTGAGAATGTTAACCATGAAAGGTAGTATGTAAAATAAATATATTAAAAATGTAAGTCTCTGTTTTAAAAAACACTTAATGAAACAGCATTTTACTATAAGACTAGCATCATCATAGTGCATGGTACATAAAATATGCCGTAAAATACAGTAATAAAAGTACTGTAAAAACACCAAATAACCATTGTTAAATAACTATATTTAAATAACTACATTGGCTGCCTATGAATTTCAGAATTCTCTGTACATGCTCCATGATCTTCTAAACCCACTTTATCCTGAGCAAGGTCACTGGGAAGCTGAAGCCTATCTCAGAAATATGGTACTTTAACAAGAATTCCTGGTTTCCTGTTCCTATAATAAACTTGAGAACCCAGAATTAACCTATAGAGCAGAACCAACTATGGACATTTATCTGGTTGGAAAAAGATTACTAGGTGAAGGAATGGCAAACAATGTGTCACAGTAGAAGGGAAGAATCTGCAAAGACTGACATAGAGATTTTATTTAAAAAAAAAAATCACAATAAATTTTGCAGAATACATCTCTATGCATCAGTACAAACAGGTAGAATACACAGCTAGATATTTTCAGCACAATAAAAGTAAAGAAGTAAGGTCCGGAGGAGCTGGTAGGAGGCTGATGATAAATCTTCAGGAAAGTGTCTGAAGTCACTCTATTGTAGGGTATGGAAACTGACTCTTACCAGTGGACCATGGAGCCAAGTCACTTGGCAGGGAATTAGTGATCTCAGAGGTTAAGAGAGACAGAAAGTGAAAGGTGTTAAAGTCGTCACACCAGAAAGGCAGGAACCTTCCAGTATGATAGTCTCACAGAGACAGCAAGAATTTTGTTATTTTGATAGCGTGTATTCTTCCTTTGCTCATCCCTCAATTGTACGTTTTAGAAAATAAATTTCCCTTGTTAGACTTCTTGACCCCAAAATCATTTATTCTTTGTTGTGATATCATTTTTCTCATACAGATATTAAAAGCAGAGATTGAACTGTCAAAGTGTGCCTGTCAAAGAACGGGCTCATGTTCTGCAGGGCTTAATATTCACCTGTTTATCAAACCTTCATATTTTCATAATTTAAACAAAGAGCCCTTAACAAGCAAACCAAAGAGGAGGGATACAGTTGGGTGAAATAGAACTCTTAAACTGAAATGTCATGTATTAAATTTCACCATTTCAAAGTTTCCACTGCATGTTTATTAGAAATTTCATACTCTTAAGTGGGAAGCATGAAATCAAGTGTTTTAATTAATCAAGCAATGCTGCCTTGCATCTCGAGTCGTGGGATAAAATTCCAAAACACAAACTGTGTGAACTTTATATATTCTCTCTATGTCCACCAGTGGGTGGAGAGTGCCCTGCAATGTAGTCGAGTCCCATCCAGAGTTGGTTTTTGTTTTCTTCTCGAAGCTGCCAGGAAAGACCCCAGTCCTCACAAATCTGAATTGAATTAAACAGATTCTAAAACACGTGAATTAGCAGATGTATGATAAAATGTGTATCCACATCTGATTTACTGACTTTTTTGCTGTCATAATGAAAGTGATTAGCTAATGTGATCCTGGTTTGGTTGAACTACTGGATCAAAAGATGCTTGAATAGATGTCTTTAACACTAAAATCTAAATAAATGGGTGGTGTAATGGAGGCCCTTTAAAGCAGATTCTTACTACCTAGTGCAGTATACTCTCTTAGTGGCTTTTAATTCAACTTTTGTAAAGCCACCACCAAAAATACGGCCATTAACTGGTCAATGTGCTATGATCATTCTCCATTCTCTCATACAAAATAAAATTTCCCATTGCTTTAAAAAAAATAAATTTGTTAAGTGCTCTCTTGCTGTGCTTCAGTTACAGTGCTTTATGTAGAGTTAGCTTAAATCACACTATATTACCATGAACTCACATTACAAGTCATCTCACATTGTAGATTTGCACTTTGGAAACTGCTGGTGGTCATCTGAAAACCTGTAACAGCTCTCAAAAATTTGTTTCTTATTAGCCTGAACTAGAGGAGGATCATGGCTTTGGCCAAATATATAATGTTTCAGAATACTATGAGAGGAGCACTTCCTGGTGAAATCATCTGAGATGTCATAACTCAGCCCACACTGCCTTCACACATGCATAAAATAAATACTATCTTTTCTGATGCAGTTTAGCATACAGTATATATTGTATTGTGACACCGCTACAATGTTTGCCACAGCTGAGCGTCACTGGAGTCTTGCTGTCTTTTAGGTAGCTCATTGTCCCGGTACTTGTTGGAATTCATATGCTACTTTGACAGGCATGCTATTTTTAAAGGCTGTCATGCACTTGTGTGTTGTGTCTATTAGGTGTGGAGTCATCTAATAATATGGGGAATGTTTCTGATGTTACACTGCAACTAACACAGTTTCCTTTTACTTTAGAATGAAGAACATAATCCCAGAAAATGACTGGGATCACTTCCAGTCCTAAAGTCATCAGCTCTGCCCTTTACAATTCCTCCAGTTCTATTGGCATTCATTTAGAACCTAGTTCCAACAGGAACAGAACACCTTACTCCTTTGAAAGCAACCCTACATTGTCAGTGACATACAGTACATTTCAACTTTTGTTTTCATTATTTTGTATTCCACCTGGGCAATAAATAAGGTGTCTCTTGGAGCCCCAAACTTTATTTATTGTTTTACTTTTGTTTATTTATTTACTAAGCTCCCTTTTTGCTGGATCTGAAACTGCTCTATTGCATGATAAATACCAATTCATTCTGTTGGTCACTCACAGTTCAGCCAGTGAGGATGGTCTTCTATGGATACCTGCTGACATTGTGTGCGAACAGTTATAGAAAGTCGTGCTGTCTTTAGGTATCTGAGAAGATAGAGGCACTGAGCCATAAGATGTTGTGCTCACTTCAGTTTGCCATTGAAAGTCACTCCCAAGACATTTAAAGCTTCATAAGCGAACTAACGAACAAAAAGTTAAAGAACTGATGACATTTTTTTCTTGCAATTTACTTGGCTTCTTTTGCTATACCTAGTTCTCTGCGATCTCTCTATTCTTTAATAGAACAAAGCGATGCATCAGGGCAATGTTGCTGGAAAAGAAAGAAGCTTGTTTCAAACAAAGCTAATTTTATGGTTTGGATGGAAAATTTTGATAACATTTGCCAGTGACATTGATAACATGAGTAAACACTAAGGAAAATGACGATTTTTATTTTTGTGTTAACAATAACAAACAATAGCAATAAGTGGCCTCCACTCTGCAATGCTTTTATGAATTATGAAAAACAGAAACACCAGCATGCCCCAGCCCCCAGAAAATAATCAATGTACAATGTTATCTTTGCTTAACAGAAACAGTGCACTTGGTACCTGGCATTTTTTTTTTCGAATTCAAATACCACTTCTCTACATTGTGTCTCCAATGTATTCAATGCCTGTTTTAAATATTTTTATTGCTTCATATAGAGTTACATCATTTTAATGAAAATTAATGACTTACTAAAAAACTGCAATTATTTATTTTTACACTTATTATTATGCAGAATGGAGTGAGCCTCCATTTTCTCCAAATGCCAATAGTGAAGTTATTAAACAGATTCATATCTAAGAGGTCAAAAAGAGCCCCAAGAAGCATCTAAAGTGAAAATCCATTTGTGGTTCAGGGAATGCATTGTTTAAGTGACTGGCACTATGTGACACAACATACTCAAGACTGCATCTAACATCTAGCTGAAAGCAAAACTGACACTTGACCAAGACAATGTATCAGACACATCCAGTTGCTGAAGATATTTTACTGTCAAATAGGCAGAATGAAAGATGTTGGTTCACTTTGCCAAAAAAATGCTAACGCCAGTCAAGCCTGACTGCATATGATGAGAGCACTTAATAAATAAATATACAAATAAAATCAGATACAAACTGAAATGAAAGCAACTATATTTCCTAGTTTCTTTAACAGAAGCACAGAAGATAATCTGCTTTTCATGTCCACCTCAGCAAGATATAAATATGTTTGATACAAAACATGTTTATTAGGAGAAAAACAACTCTGTAAACCAAATATTGGCCTAATGGCACAGGGCCCATTTTAAAATGGAAAAAATGCTGTAATCTCTCCTTAAAAAAAGCACAAAGCAACAGAATGCCTTCAGGATATTCTAACAGTGACAGGATGTTCTCTAACGCTTAAAAAATCCTCAAAGCTCACCAAGTACTTTTAAAAAAAAAAAAAATGTTCATGCTGTCACAATTTTCTGCTCTGGGCTCCATAATAATAAAGTTAAGAACTTGAGAACGTACAATGCCTTCAGACGCAATTTGGCTATAATTTTAACCATTCATCTAATGCCTCGACAGTTTATATCAGGACTGAAATCCATTATCTGTTCTCTAGCCGTATCTACCAGGCTCGGGAATAAGAAAAGCAAGCACATAGCCAAAACTAATTAAAAGCAATGCCCAAAGGAAACATCACCTAAGGTACTCAAAACGACAGTCAGTGACAGACCTGATTTGGTCAACTTCAGAGCGAAAGGATAATAAATTGTTAGGTGTACCTGTGTGCTGTGGACTACTCGTAATGAGAAATCTTCCTATTTTAGCTGGTTTTCACAAGCATCAGTCAAATTAACATTTTTTTTGTCTATGATTTAAAATCCACATAGATTTTTCTAAGAAAAAAAAATGTTTGCAAATACAATAACATGACTATAAGTACTGAATATATACTTCAGTAGTTAAAAATATATTTTGATAGTTAAGAGAAACTTAAAAAAATAATACAAAAAAGAGAAAGAACTACAAACCTTCAGTCTAACCAAACTGCCCAAGTACAATAAAAACACACAACAAAATAACTCACCATGCAGCTCTGTGTTAAATGGCTTGTGATAAAAATGTTGACGGCTGAGTGCCCAATTCCAGCATGCTGAGCAACAATGTGCCCCTACCTCCCAATTCAAAAGGCCTTAGCAATTACAGAGCAACTGCTGCAGATGAAGGCAAGCAATGCTGGTTTGACAAGCCTACCATGGCGCGTGATGAAATGTACTCCCAAAAAAATATGTAGGTTAAAATGTTCATCTTGAAAATAATTAGGAAAATGACATTTTCTACTGAACGTAATTTTAAAATAATAATATGCCACTATTAAAAAACATACGCCTGTGAATGTTTAAATTGGGTTACAAATAATGCCTTGTGTATTATTTAAAGAAAGACACAGTAAAATGCATGAATAAAGGTGATGTAGCCTATATCTCAGCAGCACTAGGCATTAAGTTAGGACAAATAATGAACTGTCAGGCTATCATACTAACTAACAAGCATACATACTCTCATTCATAAAGTGCCATGTTATAGTTGCCAATATACCTAAAAGTCATTTACATTTGTCAAAAAACAGAATACCTGCACAAAAACACAAAAGCAGGACCAGTGAATGGATAGATGCCATGTTAGTGTGCTACTGCCTTAAAGCTCTGGTGTCCTAGGTTAAATTTCTGGTACAGGAATAATTCATTTAGCATTTGTACTCTCCTCTCATGTCTTTAAGAACTTTCCTAGATTACTCTAGTTTCCTCTCATATCAAAACACAGACAGAAAAAATACTTATAGGCTCATTATTGTCCAGTACTTGCATGTGCTGATTAAAATGTAGCAAGCCATCACTCTCCTGCATCATGAATGGTGAGTATAACCACCTCAATTTGAAAATTCTTGTCTTCCTTACCTGATAAATCTTGCAACATAGTTTGTAACACTATCTACTGTAGACCACCAGGGAGTGCACCGGCGTCCAAACCCGACACAGACAGGCATGGGACATAAGTTCAAGGCACATGCATTTTTTTATTTTGTTTTTCCCTCATGGGAAACACCTCCATTTTCTACAAGCAGAATACAGTTTAGCACAACAAAATCGCAAAATTATTCTTCCTTTCCTTTCATCCTCCTCCTGACAAGATTTGTCTTCTCCCACCCGACTCTGGCTTCCGGAGTAGTGTCTCCTGGCTCCTTTTATAAGGCACCCGGAAGTGCTCCAGGTGCTCACTGTTCCACTTCTGGCAGCACTTCTGGGTGTGGCAGAAGAGCTGCCCATAAGGGCTAAGCAGCAGCAGCTGCACCCCCTGGTGGCGCCCGCAGAACCCAACAGGGCTGTAGCACACTCTGAGTCCCATGGAGCCCTGTGGGAGTCTGAGGCACCACTGCAACACAGGGGGGCTGCCACCTAGTGCTCTGGGGGTTAGTAATGCTCTAGCTATGCTCCTTCTCCCCATCCTTCTAGCATGGAGACAGTCTGCCACACTACCATTAAGAGATATGCAGAGCTTCATTAAACACTAAACTGTATTTATTAATAAGAGAAATCTAATGAATGAGTATTATATAAGCCAAAATTTTTTCTGCTATTGATAGGAAGGAAAAGCAAGTATCTATTTTAACCTGTCAATGCAAATATTAAAATGCAATAAGACACCAGAAATGGCAAGCTAATAAATTTCTAGTCTACAGTAAAACATGCTCTTTGATCAACACTCAGTGCAGCTTTTTGCTTCCTCTCTCAATTTAAGCATTCATTTGACAGTTATAAAGCTACAGTCTCCTGCTTGGCCGAGGAATCAATAAAAGCCATGTTGCAGTCTACAGCAGAGAACTAGAGGAGCCTGCAGGATACATTAGCAGTGTGGTCCAACAGCTGAAAGGAATCGCTGTATTTCAATGAACTCGCTGGCTTGGTAATCAATTTTCACACTTCTCCACCAGCTGCTCAGAATCAACCATTGACACTAAGCTGTGGATGCAGACAATCTATATTCATTAAACATGTTTGTGTATGGGATATATTACTTGCTCCTAGAGGCTCTTACCAAAGATGAAATGATGCCACCCTGTGAAGAATTTCTAAATCATCGACTGCCAACAAATTAGGGCACAGTTTTCTTTATTTAACTTCTTCCACTTCTTGTTAAGATCACACTGAGATGAGAATACCCTGGAAATGGCTTAGGGTTCTCTTTCCAACATGCAAGCTTCCTGTGGTGAGGACTCAGCAGAAGACAGCCACTAAGGTGCACAGCAAATGGATGATTCCCTGAGCCTTGACAGCGATCCTGCTGTATATTCCACCAACACGAACTGTGCATGAGTCTTGCCCTCAATTGGTATGACAGAAGAATAAGGTGTATAGAGACATTTGAAAGTACTGTGCCATATAAAAGTCAAAACTTAAGGTGTTAGCCTATCCCTCAAAGTGACTCTACTGCTCTGGACAATTTTGAAAAGCTCACAATAAAGAAGTAGCTGATTACATGTCTCTGGTAGTATGTTTTAAGAGGGGTGTTAAGCAGTGAAATCAAAAGGTATGACACAGCTGAAAATAGGACATTTCACAAATCAACTTTAAAGCGAACAATGAACTTTTCAAAATGTGCGGAAAATTGAATATACCTCTATCACCTTACACTGTCAAACATAAAATCTGAATTATCAGTGATATCCTGAAACAACATATTCTCTCAGCAACACGTTTTGGTCACTTTCCCTGTCTAAATCTTCCTTTGGGATCCCCACGAATCTTTATCCTTTAGCAAGCCCTATCTGGTTTAACACACATAAAGAAAACATTAGTGTGACAACCTGTGCTACACTACTTCCGCACTGTTCCATTTTATTTAGTACGTAAAATCCTCCTAAGCCTCTTGACATAACACAAAATGTGAATGACACTGAATATTACTTAAAATTAGAGAAGTTTAAATATGCAAAAAATCACACATTTTCCAGTAAATGGTAGCCCTTCATCAACTAGTACTCCTTAAGTAATCACAGAACATACTGAATTAATGTGGGTCCTTCAGTTCACTTTGCCATTTCTGACTCACTGCTTCTTACTATTCACACTCATTCTCACTCACTCCAATTGGTGGGTAAAGTAGATTTGAATATGACTGCCAGATAGGCCACTCAATAAATACCTGTCTGGCACATTGTGTGTGCTATAATGACATTCTGAAACCAATACAATTTATTTTAAAAAAAAAAAAAGGCAAGTTAACATATTACTTGTTTGGAAAACAATCACAGGCAAGCAGACTAGCTTCACTTTGCTAGAACAATGAGGGCAAACTATATGTTTAATTATCCTCAATATGTGTGGGAAGGAAAGTGAGCAAGTAATTATTCTTGTATATTTCCTACCAGTATCTTATGTGGTAATTTATTGGTTAGTTTAGTTATTGCAAAACCAGCAAAGAAGATGCAAAACTTACAATAAAATTTAAATTAAAAAAATATTGCTACTTTCATTTAATATTAAAAGGGTGGGTTACCTACAAGGCAGAAACAGGATAATCAATCAATCAGTAAACTTTGAATGCTGAATCATTAGAGGTCTCAATCATGACCTTATAACAGAAAAATAGGCTCTCATATCTTAAGTCCATATAAGACAAGGATAAGACAGCATGTTAGAAGAGACCCACTTAATGGGGATGGATCAGTTTCAGCTGCAAAGAACCTGGGTAGTGTATCAAACTTTTCAACATAACTGTAAGAAGATGGTGTGTAAATTTTAATATATAAAACAATTTCCTTTGTAGCCAGTTGGCAGAAAATCAAATTCAAATTTATTCTGGCTAATATACACATAGTGAATATGAATGACAGAGTATTTGCTTAAGACGTTTGCATTAGTTCCCCAGTATGATCACTTAAAAACCAGTAACGGGTAGAGACTTTAGCTGTACTATAAACTCAGACTTAAATAGTTCCTCTACAACTGTAACTATAATATCTAAGAATGCAATGGTAACTACACAATGTATAAAGGATCACAATCTTTCTGACCCATGTAGATTTCTGTATCCAATTTTGAGAGAATATTCATTCTTCTTGTTAGTACATTATGCTGTAGTTTTTTTTTTAAATTGGTAGTAACATACTCTATTAAATCTTGCAAATAAAATGCTATTGTTATCTCCAACCATGCCCCTAGTACTTTGGTATTGAAATCATTTTGTCCTATAAAACCAGTAAAAAATAGTGACTTAAACCATTGATGCTAGTTGATGAGAACGTTAAAATCTATATCCACACAAACTAATGCTTAGAGATCAATACTTCTCCTGAAGTTTCTGGGAAACAAAATGAGTATGTTGGTATTATTTTTGAAGTGAAGAATAATTATATTTTTCTTGATTTGCTCCCTTTCATTCTCCTCTTTGTGCATCTTTTTTCCTCTTTTATATTCCTTTCGAAGTTACTAACCATCTGTGTGTTCATGGTTGAGACAGTGCTTTTAGGGCATAACCTACAGAAAGATGAATGGACACAAGGAAGAGAACAATCAATTGCGCCATTGAAAAAAGGTGGGCTACATTGACAAAAACAGAAAAAATTAGAAAAAACAGAGACAGGCCCACACGCTAACTCAGATCTATTTTTTTGTATGTTACTATTTCCACTTTTGAAAATTCTGAATTGGGTTTCTACTCTGCCTTCAACTGAAGTTACACTGTAATCCAACAATCGTCAGTTTTTGCTTTTATTTATAAATGGAACAAAACAAAATATGTATTCAGTCGCTACTATTTGATTTGGATATCGAGAACATTTACTGTTGGGATGGCTGAGTAGATGAGGCTTGTACCACTGGTTATAATACTTTTCTATACTCAAGTCAAATCTGAAAGAGACAGCCTTAAACATTAAAAGATTAGAACAAGAAACAGGATTTAAGAATAACTACATTTTTAAAGACATTATTATGTTTCTTCAATGTTGGAAAAGGAACAGCTTCAAAGATGAGCAAAATGGGCACTAGAACTCTTACTGTAGCTCTGGGGAACTATTATCTAACTCAATACTTTATGAAAACCATTCGGTGGGAACAACGGAAAATATAATATATGACAGGGCTATCCAGGTTCAGCTGTTTGATATTACCAAAGGGCCAAAAATGCTATTAAAATCAAAGAGCTGTGACATCTTTTTGAGGACATCAACACATTTAACTGTAGTTCATTTAACCTTACAGTTGGCAACACTGTGTGCAAGACATTTCTATATATACAGGGGGAGTCAAAATTATGCTAACACTAAAGGATTATTTTTATCTTGACCACACCTTTCCAGGTCGATGGATAGGTCGTGGTGGACCACTGCCTTCGCCTCCACACTCCCCTCATTTGACACCCTGTGATTTCTGGTTATGGGGTATGGTGAAGGAGTGTGAGCATAGGAGGAAAGTTTGTGATATCAATGACCTGAAGGGCAGAATACGGATTGTGGTATCATCTATTCTCTGCGAAATGTGTGTCAGGGCTTTAAATAGTAATATTGCTTGTTGGTTTTTGTGTGTTGAACATGATGGTGAACAGGCTAAGACATTCCTGTAAATCATCTTGCATATATGAAGTATGTTTTAATAAATTGTTTCCGCCATTCAAATGTTAACATAATTTTGACTCATCCTGTATATGAACTGTATATATGTTATACTAAATGTCCTTAATTTTCCTACTTAAATATATATATATATATATATATATGAGACTACTGCAACATAGGGACATTACCTATCACAAAATAATTAAAGAGATGTGTTACTTAAAGTGGGGATTGCTGTACAATACTTGGGTGATGGTACAATAATAGTGATTTTTTTTTTAAATGTTTCAAAATATTAAATATTAAAAGTTCAACCCTGCAACATACTTTACTGCAATATACTGTATTAATCTCTCATGATTTGACTGAAGTAAAACCCTTACTTCAGTTTATTCCACTGAAATATTTTAATTGTGTAAACTGATTTCAAGTATTGCAGAACGTTTTACAGACAGATTTTCTCCCTTCACCTGAAAATTTTTCAGTATATTCTCACAAACATACCTTTCATTTTGTTTGCACAATACAGATAAACTTTTATATTCGGCAGTAATGATTAAAATACAGAACTGCTCATGCTGTTAATTCACATGGCCATGGAGGATTTGGAAAACGGGAATGGTTAAGGTTTGTTATTTTATATATAGGGTGATTTTATCGGATTTTGTGTCCTTTGAGTGCTATGTTTTTGTCTCTAATTAAAAAAAAAAAAAAAGATTAAAAACTACAGAACTGCACTATGAATTTTTCTTTGATTTAATTTTACTTGAAGAAAATAACATTACATACAATCAAGTCTAACTTATACAATGAAGAAGATGACATTGCATACAATCAAGTAGAACTTAACAAAACAGAATTCAACCCTTCCGTGAGAGAAAGAGGAGAGAGCCAACAGCAAGAGTAAATCTTTAAAAACAATGAAGAAGGGAGAATGTCCTTCTACCCGCTCTAAATGCTTATTCAAAAGTTTTATCAATTAGATCTTCACATATTTTAAAAAAGTTTTGAACAGATCTTCGAAGTGAAAATTTGTTACAACTTCAAATAGTATAAATAAACAAACAAATAAATAAGCATCAGTTACCCATTCACTTATAAATGGTGGGATGGGGTTCTTCTAGTTGAACAAGATAACTCTACATGCTAGTAGTGTGGTATAGGCAATTGCAATCAATTTGTCCTTCTCTACTTCACCAAGCACAACTGTTATTGGATTAGCAGTGATTGTGACACCAATGCTGTTTTATAGGCATTCAAAGATATTTGTCCAATGCAATATGAACTTAATATTAAAAATTGATAGGTTAAACATAAAATGAACATAAAAGTAGATCAAACATACTGTGACATTATTCTTTTTTATTAATTATTATTAATGCTAAAACAAAAAAAAGTTTGCAGAGAGAAAGTTTTAAACACGTTATAATCCTATTTAAAATTTTTTAAATATACCATGATTCCAAATCCACTACCAACAAAGGAGGGTGATTAATGGAGGCATGGCTCAAAAATATATAGTATTAACCATAGTTATGAATAGGTAAGCACATTGGGTTGCTTCCATACCTATTGCCCTTAATATTAATAATAAATGTAACTACAGACATCAACTCCCTATAGCTTGGAATCAAATTGTGTACAAGAAATGTCAACAGTTAGATGGACTTCCATTTACTAATCAAATTACTTTTCAAATTTTTATTCCAATATTTTAATAAAGGGCATTCATAGTTACAGAATGGCTAGTACTGCTGATTACGGCATATAGTCTTTGGAGTCTGCATGTTTTTGTAAGCCCAAAGTACACAGGTTTTCTTCTAACATGCTAAAACCTGTGTAAGACTGTCTACATATCCTTGTCAATTATGTTTTAAGTTGTGTCAACAACATACTAAACAGGTTTAATTGAGAATATCACACATATTCCACTACTGTGAACACCCTTCAAAGGAGAACTATATGAATGTTAAACAACTAGAAAAAATATTAGATCAATAAATAAATATAAATATTAGATCAGATTAAACTTTATTGTCATTATACAGGTACAATTAAGTGCAGTTTACCACATAACCAGAAAGTGACAGAGTCATCCTCCTCAGGTGATCTAGACCTGTCTAAGGAGGACGGGACTTCCTGGAGAATCCGACATAAAAGTAGCTCTGTCATTGCCGTTTTGCAGACACAGCACTTACAGAGCACTTTACCAGTCAGGTCCATCTGCCTGGGTGCATGTTCACCAGTGACTCTCGCACAGCCGAGAGCCAGTGGGGATGCAAGCTGCCTCTGACACCAGGTCAGTGGAGTGAGGCAGAGAAACAATTGCCTGTATGAGTAAGCAAATGGAAGAAGCAGCTCTGAAATGTATCCAAAGTGATCACTAAGTGCTGTGTTTCCAAATGGAAATCTTCAAGCTGCTTTTTAGATAGATAGATAGATAGATAGATAGATAGATAGATAGATAGATAGACAGATAGATAGATACTTTATTAATCCCAAGGGGAAACTAGATAGATAGATAGATACTTTATTAATCCCAAGGGGAAATTCACTTTTTTTGCGTGCCCTCATCCCGCCTCATCAAATAGTTTAGCATGGGTAAGAGACTTAAGGCATTTTTGGTTGGTACTTTTGTGGGGTGCCTTGGAAATTTTTGGGTTACAAAAAATGTGTCACCACAGAAAAAAAGTTGGAAAACACTACTCTACCTACTTCTCCTCCTGGCACGCTAAATAAGATCTCTGTAGCTGCTATGTGTATTTCCCCTTGGGATTAATAAAGTATCTATCTCACTTAAAAACTGACAATGTGCATTACTTGGATGGTTATGTTGCTTTCTTTGCATATATTTGTGAAGATACTGGAATAATGGGTAGGGATAATCATAATCATCAGTAAAATAAAGAGGTACTAGAGCAGAGATATTGAATTAAAATTTAAAGAGGTCAGACCAACAAAATTTTCTCCGATCAAAAGTCCGAACCTCACGTTTGTGCTATCATTTAGATCCCTATATATGTAGTCATTGAATGCCTGTAAAGAAAATAAACAAGGTATATTTATCACAGCATTTTAAAAATATTTATTTTCAATTTTCAGTAAGGATTTTAACCATTTGGACCCTTTGCATTTAACTGGGCTTGTATTTGTAAGGAATACAAATAACTATCTTTAACATAGTATACAAAACAAAGAAACAACTCTATTTAATAAAAAATAAATGTAGGCCTATCACATTAATATTTTAAGCAAAAGAAAACCATCTGAATAAAAATAAAAAGCATACTCCCTTAGAACGGTTCCATCAGAAAGTTTTTTATGTTGCCTCAAATTCCACGCTACTTTAATAGAACATACATTTGCACGCTGCTGGGCTGTAAATGAATGTGGGAGGACTCTGGTGGATCTGTTATGGCAGGCCCTCAGTTTGGTTATTTTATGTGCCTTCACTTCAGACTGCCACGGATATGTTTGCACAAACGATGCTATTCTTGATAAATTTCAGTCGGGTTTTAGAACAAATCACAGCACAGAAACTGCACTCGTTAAAGTAGTAAATGACTTGTGGGTAAATGCAGACAGAGGCCATTTATCTGTTCTTATCCTCTTAGATCTGAGTGCTGCATTTGACACCATTGATCACAACATTCTTAGAAATCGCCTTAGTCAATGGGTGGGCCTCTCTGGCACAGTCTTAAATTGGTTTGAATCCTACCTGACAGGGAGAAAATTTTTTGTTAGTTGTGGGAATTACAACTCGAAGACACACGATATCCGATATGGTGTTCCACAAGGCTCTATCCTGGGTCCGCTGTTATTCTCAATCTACATGCTTCCGTTAGGTCAGATTATCTCAGGGCACAACGTGAGCTACCACAGCTATGCTGATGATACACAGCTGTACTTATCAATAGCTCCTGATGACCCTGATTCTACTGATTCACTAACAGAATGCCTGACTAGTATCTCAGAATGGATGAACAGTAATTTTAGTAAAGTTAAATAAAGAGAAAACTGAAATTTTAGTGATCAGCAATAATGGATACAAATAAATAGAAATAAACTGGATACATTAGGATTAAAAGTCAAGACGGAGGTAAAAAGCTTAGGGGTGATTGTTGACTGTAATCTGAATTTTAAATCGCATATTAATCAGATCATTAGGACAGCATTTTTTCACTTAAGAAACATAAGTAAAGTTAGACCGCTTATATCACTGAAAGATGCTGAGAAATTAGTTCACGCGTTTGTTTTCAGTCGACTAGATTACTGTAATGCACTCCTCTCAGGACTACCCAAAAAAGATATAAATCGTTTGCAACTAGTGCAGAATGCAGCTGCTAGAATCCTAACTAGGAAAAGAAAATCCGAACACATTTCTCCAGTTTTAATGTCACTACACTGGTTACCTGTGTCATTCAGAATTGACTTTAAAATTCTGCTTATGGTTTATAAAGCCTTAAATAATCTCGCCCCATCTTATATATCGGAATGTCTGACACCTTATATTCCAAATCGTAACCTCAGATCCTCAAATGAGTGTCTCCTTAGAATTCCAAGAACAAAACTTAAAAGAAGTGGTGAGGCGGCCTTCTGCTGCTATGCACCTAAAATCTGGAATAGCCTGCCAATAGGAATTCGCCAGGCTGATACAGTAGAGCACTTTAAAACACTGCTGAAAACACATTACTTTAACATGGCCTTTTTATAACTTCATTTTAATCGTAATTTAACTTAATCCTGATACTCTATATGTTCAATCTCCTCAAAATAACTATTCATGGTGGCTCTAAAATCGATACTGACCCCTACTCTCTTTTCTGTTTCTTTTCCGGTTTCTTTGTGGTGGTGGCCTGCGCCACCACCACCTACTCAAAGCTTCATGATGCTCAAACAATGATGGACGGATTAAAAGGCAGAAGTCTATGTGATCATCATCATCATCAAGCCCTTCCGTGAGAATCCTAAATCCAAAGAGGACTGTTTCATTTATATTAGGTAGAATGCCCAGAGGGGACTGGGCGATCTCATGGTCTGGAATCCCTACAGATTTTATTTTTTCTCCAGCCGTCTGGAGTTTTTTTGTTTTTTCTGTCCCCCCTGGCCATTGAACCTTACTCTTATTCGATGTTAATGTTGATTTATTTTGTTTTATAATTGTGTCTTTCATTTTTCTATTCTTTAATATGTAAAGCACTTTGAGCTACTGTTTGTATGAAAATGTGCTATATAAATAAATGTTGTTTTCTCTCATTGTGGCGCTTCACATTGCTACTTTTTACTGAAGCACTGGTTTTGGAATACATGAGGCAAACTGGTTTTGAACTACCCGCAGGAAAAATGAACACATATATATATATATATATATATATATATATATATATATATATATATATATATATATATATATATATATATATATATACACATATATATATATAGGTTCATCCATTCATCTTGAACTTAAAGTTCAGTTTTCTGCATCTACTTTCCTTTTTTTTTGAATAAGTCATGCTTCCTCTTGCTTCTTTCTACAGTATCTGCACGTTTCAAGTTCAAGCACTTTATTGTCATTGTGTAACACAACAAAATTACTTTTTGTGACAGTCCCAAGGTGCATTTAAAGAAAAGTCAAATAATTCCAAATATGTTGTATACAGTGTTAAGTGATCAAGTAACCAGAGCAAATTATTATTGCTCAAAGTACAGCAGCATAAATTGTTATTGTACCTGTCAATGAATAGTACATTACATATTCTATATTGTAATACATTAGTATATTGCACATGTTCAATTAAAAAGGACCTCAGACTAAGGAGATTCAGAGTTCAGAACGTTTATGGCAGATGGGAAAAAGCTATTTTTTAGTCTGTTTGTGCATACACAGATTGACCTAAAGTGTCTTCCTGACGGGAGGAGCTCAAACAATGAATTTCCAGGATGAGTTTTGTCCTTGAGAATGTTTTTGACCCTTCTCACACAGCGAGTCTTATATGAGAGTTCAAGTAATGGCAGTTAGTCCCAATAATGGCCTCTGCTGTTTTTACGACCCGCTGCAGGGCTTCTTTAGCAGCCTTGGTGCAGCTGTTATACCAGGCCATCATGCAGTTAAGATGCTCTCTATAGTGCATCTATAGAAATTACTCATGCATTGTAACAATCACATTGATTCACTCTCCTTTGAGTAACACAAATAGACATGCACACCTCAAGAAGGAATAAAAAAAAAAAAAAATACTGCATGAATGTTATCAGTCATTCACATTCATTTATCATAAATGTGTTTTGGTCCGGGACTACCATTTAGTGATACTTGTACTACACACTTATTTTGGTTTTAGTGCCACTCCAAGATAACTTATTTAGCACGTATGTGATGACACTAATTTGATCTTTTTGCAAAAACCAAAAAAATTGTAATTTTTACATACAAAACTTTTCTCTAGCATTGTGCCATTTAAATTTTTTAAAGGAAGTATATAAATATGATACTGGATGTGTATGTAGTTCTTTAGGTACTGTGGCGCCCGGCTGGGACGCCCAGGAGGACCAGAGGAGGGCTTGTACCTCCTCCAGACCGCGAGGGGGCGTCCGTCCTGGTTACGCTGGTGGCCTCGGGTAGAGGGCATGGAAGCCCAGCCCTGTAGGGGCCCGTGGTCACCACCAGGCGGCACCCCACTTCCAGACCATCATCTGCCACATCCGGCCGAGGCAGGAGCCCGGCCGGGATGCCCAGGAAGAGGGCCTGTACCTCCACCAGACCACGAGGGGGTGTCCGCCCTGGTTATGTTGGTGGCCTCGGGTAAGGGGCATGGAAGCCCAGCCCTGTAGGGGCTCGTGGCTACCGCCAGGCGGCGCCCCGCTGCCTGAACAGCCCTGGAGCCCAGCACTTCCACCGCACCAGGAAGTGCTTGGGGGAAGACGACAGGGGACACCCGGACGGCTTCCGGGTGCGCAGCCGGCACTTCCGCCACACAAGGGCGTGTCTGCGGAGGAGTGCCGGGAAGCAGCTGGAGCCCATCCGGGTTCCCATAAAAGGGGCCGCCTCCCAGCAGTCGAGGCGAGAGTCGGGAGGAAGCAAGATGGAGCTAGAGTGAGGACTGGAGGCGGCCAGGAGAGAAAGACAAAAGGACTGTGTGGCCTGGACTTCGGGGGATCGGTGCAGGAGGCACTGGGTTTGGTAGTGCACGAAAACTGTAAATACTGTATATAATAAAGGGTGTGTGGTGAAACTATGTTGTCCGTCTGCCTGTGTCCGGGCCAGCGTTCACAGTACATACTAAACTTCTTTGTATTATTGCTTCATAATATAAAAAAAAAACAACATAAAAATACAGCCCTGACCAAAGCACTGTTTATTTACCAGATTGCCTTTAGGATATCTTCTCCTCATTCATTCATACACACAACACCTCACTCAACTGAGGCACATTTCCTACCATCTCCGAACATGCTCTGATAAACCCACTTCTCAAAAAACTAACACTCAATCCATCCCTAGTTAACAATCATAGACCTGTCTCTTTCCTTTCTTGCCAAAACATTTTAACGGGCAGATTTTAACCAGGTCTCTTCCTTCCTTGCACAGAATAGACTCCTCGATACCAACCACTCCGGCTTCAAGAGGAACCACTCAACTCCATCTGTACTGCTGACTCCCTCCACTTATTTAAGAAGCAATGGAAGACCCATTTGTTCTATGAATATCTGTCTAATTGAGTGAATAAATAAATAAATACATGCTCTGTGGTCTTTTAAACTGTTGGTTAATTTGTTGTTTGTTTAATTGCCTTGTTGATTATAATCTGAATGTAAATTATTAGTTATTACCTCTTTTCACTTGTGGCAATCAACTTTTGTTACCTGTCCTATTCCACTTGCTGAACAAACAGGCCCTAGCCTAATTTAACTCGATTACGTTTACCTCTGTTGTAAGTCGCTTTGGAAAAAATGCCTGCCAAGCAAATAAATGTAAATGTAAATATTCTGCTTTATTACTTTAACAACATTAGTTGACAAGCTCTTCAATCTCACAGTGATGATTTTTTTTAAACCTACTATTCCTAGTCTTGATTACCTTAATCGATTTACCACATGAAAGACTGAAAGTTGGCAGAGTAAGGCAAGTTTAAAAAAAAAAAAAAAAAAGGATCTTAATAGCTGTTACTTTGTAATAAAGATTTCTCAAAGTTTATTACCAAAGTTGTTGGGCTTTGATGTGCAGGGCTATTTACATGTACCAGTAGTGGAACTGCTAGATCTCTCTCTTTTTGCCTGTTATTCAAGACCAATGGCCATTGGCAATTCAGCTTCATGGCAGAAAAAATGTGCATTTCTCATTACTTGACTTATATATTTTTGAAGTGCCACATTTTACCCATGGAGGTGAGATAGGTAATCAACTTACAGGCATTAAAACATTTATGCAGATAAAATGCTGTTGTTAAAAGCACAGTTAGTCATTGTGTTTCAAATAAAACATGTCATGAGAAAGGCCAAGTGAAGCTCTAACTATGGATAGCCTGCAACAGCACTTATTTTGACACTGCAACAAAAAGGAGACACATTCTTATTTCTCACTGGTGTGAGGCTACCGAACTTGACAGAAGAATGTAGAAAAACAATGAGGGTATCAAATATATCTGGTAATCCTATTGGTATGTTTAAACAATTCTGCAACAAATTACTAGTTAATAACTGTGCAAAACTGTGGGCTAACCTTGTATAACTCTTAAAACAGTTGAAATATTTTGTATTTACAACCCCTATAGTAATAAAAACAAAAAATAAAAATTTATATATTCCTAATGTTATCCAAAACACATTAAAATTAAATATGCATAAATAACTTCATTGCTTACTTAATTTCCTGTGATTTTAATTAGCTACAAATAGCAGTATTCAAATCTAGACTCTAATCTAAAAAAATGCTTCCTAAAAACTTACTATCTTTGAACTGACTGAACTAATCTTAGAAAGGTGTTTATATAGATATTTTTATGCATACATACAGTACACACGGATCTAAGAGAGTTTTCACTAACTAGCTAGCCTTTTAAACTCTGACAAGTAAAAGAAACAGACACTGATGCTTGTGAATTTAGTGTTCTTCATTCACTACAAATTAAACAGAATATCAATGCAGTTCTCACTGAGGGAAGTCTACTTCTGCTAGAAGGTAATGAATCCTTCAGTATCAACTCAAGATGTTCAATGTGCCACTCCAAACACATGATGTGATATTATCATATACTCATCTTTTTCTTTTAAAACAAAACAGGTTCTGATTAAATAAAAAAAAGACCTGACATGCGTGATTTTTATATAATGTGACATTCCTTTTTCAGTATCTGTTACCATTATATCATTCCACATTTTTGATCTGTTGTATCTGTTGTAATCTACAAATACATTTTAAGCTAAAATCTACTAGACTAAGTTTTAATTTAATAAAATATAAATCTACTCAAATTTATAACTAGTATTGCAAAAGTAAATTTTAAATTGGCCCTATAATTAAAAACAGTCTGTAACTGAAATTTGTAGAAGGGTTTAAAAATGTAAATCTTGGTGTCTGTATCAAGTATTGTGCTACCTGAAATAAGTTAAAAGTAATAGCATGACAGTTCATAGTCATTTGTCAATTTAAAATGAGAACATTTAAAAACTATAGGGTATCTGATAGTATGATGATAGTTGAACCAATATTTGTTAAAAATAACTAATAAGTTGCATATTAAGTTTACACAATATAACATTTAGTATTTATGCAATTCCATTACCATTCACTTTGGAAAAAGCTATACAGATGCTGAAAATTGCCACTGTATTTTATTTACTTAGAATGGGAAAATGCCAAAAAAAATGCTCTCACCAACAGTCACATATTGTATGCGAAGTTAGAGTGTTTCAAGAATACGGCAAAATAGTTAAAAAGCACAACTAGAGTGAAAAAATTGATATTTTATTTTTTATCACCTGAAATAAATATCTGTCAAGTTACTTACTGCAATGTAGTAGACCTTTGCCTTTTCAACAAGTTTCCAATTTTCTTCTATATCCAAATGATCTTCCTTTTTGTAACAATTGGCTGCTGCAAGGTTTGCAACAAGGGACCTGAAATAACAGAGGTTGTGTTAATCAATGACTTTACATTTCATTTTTTTTTTTAACAAATCCTTTAACTGCAATGATTTGTATTCCAGTTTTAGTTTTAATTCATTGGCACAGATAAACTCAAAAAAGAGTTCTCAAAAAATGAACATTGCATTGTTCCTACTGGTTCTACAATAAAGAGGCAGAAATAATTCTGGGCACTGCAGCAGCATCATCCATGGAATAGATGTCACATTAGTGCTGATTATGATTTTCACAATGTGCAAAGCTTCTATAAAATACTGTATTTCTCAGAAATCGGAAAGAATGCCAAACACAAAGTAAAACAAATTACCTCATTTGGAAGATGACAAGTGCCTTTGAACAGGGATTTGCTAAGCTACTAGCTGGTAGGACACATGTACATTACTGTTTACTTTAAAATACTGAACTATTATACTTCATATTTAACTTATAACACAATCTTCGTTGTAACTGTAAAAATCAAAATGCACAGTGCCTTATATATGATGTTGCCATTCATTTCACAACCTTGAAAAAGTGGACGGTAAAATGAAAAAGAACAACAGACACAGGTCTGAAAGTCACTAATAAATAGCCCAGGAGACAGTTATTTAAATATTAAAATGTACTTTATGAAAATTTTTATATTCCTTAAAACATCCAATCACTTCTAATCTAATTTTTAAGCATTGCTGGGGGGAAACACTTGTCCAGGCATTTCTGACTACAAGGTAGAAAACAACCATGAATGCAGCCCCTGTCCATCTCAGGAAAGAAATTCACACAAGCATTTATAAACACACTTGTAGCATCGAATCTGAGTCAAAAGAATATGGAAAATCTTCTTTTGACTAATGAAATGTCAGAGGCAAGAATTCAAATCCAGTCCTTGAGCTGTAAGGTGGCAGCTTTAATGATAAGATTAAATTAAGCTAGTGAAGAGCAATATCAGAATGTATTTGCAAATGGAAAAAAGAAGGTAAGATTATTTTCATACTCAAAAAATAGAGAAGGTTAGAGGCAACATTTGGTGGCTCAATAGATTTCACTAAACATTGGGTCTCTAACCTTTTCTATTTTATCAAAATGTAAAATAACCTTTTACCTATCTCTAAATTACCACTGGTTCCTAAGAGTGCTCTACTTTATCTTAGCAAGCAATAAACCATGGTAAAACTAGACTAGATGGGGTTGGGTTAATCCAGTGGCTGACCGTGCATTTCACACCTAGGCCTTCAGTAGTGCTCCGTCTGAATCAACCTGCCCCTCCAAAACTAATTTATGCTTATAAAAACCATCTTAATATGCAGAAATACAGTATCAAGAGTCGCTGCATCGCAGATAGATAACTCCTGTAGCCACAATAAATGCCTTTTGAATAGACAAACCAGGGGTGAACAAGTTCCTTTCTACTGCAGCCAAAGCTGCGACACACATAAAAAACATCAATAATAACTCATAAACTTGTAATATTATTTAGGAAAATCGCAACATTTAACTCACCAAAAATTTGGATAATTTGTAAACAAAATCCATCCTCCTCTCTTTCCTCAAAAACAGTTCAACTACTCTGTCGTACAGATTATCTGTGCGCTTCAGTTCCATCAAAAAGTACCTTTCTATCGCCATCGAAGCTAATGCTGAAAGTCGAACCTGCCCTGTCTTATTTCTGGCATAAGTTTTAATTCGCTTTAGGGCTGAAAATGTTCGCTTGACAGAAGCAGTGGACATGGGAATGGTCACCACCAAATATACCAATGTGAACAGCTGCCCCATGCTCTCATACAGATTTTGCTGATGAAGGAAGTCAAGGAGAAGTCAGTTCTGTTTTTAGCCGAGACAGATCAAAAAGTGCTCTGTGGCTCTTGTGTTTAACTGGAGAAGGCTGCATGTGGGAAATTTTTCTTGTATTCCCAAATCTTCTGGGGGTCGAGGAGCATGACAAACATCAGTTTTTCGTGGTCTTGAAATCTGGTCTGTGTCTGGTAAATAATATTGTCCAGAATCCTGCCATGGAATTGGCGGTAGTGCACGCAGGGATCTTGCACTCGGAGCGCCTGTGGTGCGTTCAGTGGCCTTGTAGAGTTCCTTATATCGGCTTCTATCCAATCAATGGGTCCGAATACGATTACGTTGCCGTACGCCTGCTAGAGGGCCCTACTGATACCAACTCAAAATCTGATTGGTTGAAGCAACAGTTTAATCGACATTTATTTTGTGTTAGAGGACCTGCAGAACAGATTGTGAAAGTCTCTTTGACTTTGACTCTGCCTGACAACAAATGATGGCTGAAACGTGATTGGTTAAATACTTTAATACGAAAATACATGTCTGGAAGCAGCACAACCATCGGAAAAGCTATGAAAGGAAGCGGACAGACTGTTTTAAATTATTTAATAAGTATTCATGGACAAAATATAATTAACACCAGTTTGTGATTCAGATATTTTTTTAGGCCAGCAGAGAAGGCCTTGCAGACCCTGACGGCCCACCACTGGGTTAATCTTTATTCTGAAGTGAATGAGTGGTAACCCAAGACAGAAAAACACAATCTATTGTAACTCCATATAGTTTATTTACTGGTATTTATAATGCTCTGTATTAGATTAACTAAGTGGGCCCTGCAAAAGACTGGTGCTCCATCCAGTGTGAGATCCTGCCTTGATAAGCTTGGCCTCCACCACCATGAAATGAATTAAGCAGAGCTCAGATTATTGTCAGCATATGCTATCATCTGATACCATATAATTAGCAGTAAATATGGCACAGTAAAAACAATAAGCAATACCCTCTTCATTAATCAACTATACACATTTAAAAATGTAATATAACATAATAAATTATATTAGACTTCAGAATGCTCAAGTGTAGTGACAAGTTATAAGCCGATAATCAGCATTAGAATGCTTTAGAAGCATCAATGAGTAAAAGAGCAATGCATAAACATACTGCAATACAAAAAGCAAATACAAAAAGAAACCACAGTTTACTACAACACAGGGGTGGGCAAAAATAGATTTACAGTTGTGAGTATGCTAAACACAGGGTTTATTCTTGTATTATTATTTATTTATATGTTTTTGTCTGTTTTGAAAGAAATGTAATCTGCAATGCTCGATGTGGCTGCTTATTTAACAGTTATTGGACGATTAAATGGAAATAAAAAGCAAAAATTCCTAATATTACAAGGATCTTGCTATACAAAGGAGAAAATCCCCAATCCTGAAGCTGATGTAGTTCATATTTCCAGACACAGAATAACAAGAAAACCTGTGTAAAATGAAGAAATGCACAAGAGTGGCTGCAGGTCTCTTGACTGTTTTACATATTTTACATTTGTTGTTTTGATGATTCTCAACAGTCTAATGTGGAAACATAATATAGTGCTTTAAAAATATTTTTAAAGATGCAGTGTCCAAGTATGAGATGCATATTATGGGATAAAAGTACAGGAACTAGTAGCTAGATATCAGCTTTCATTAGGCTCCCAACATCTTAAGCCTCCCATTTGTTTTCTTTCAAATTTTTCCGCTTACTGCTGTATTAACAATTATCAATTGCTTTTTGCATATCCTTCTGTACAGTAATATCAATATTGTTTGATGCTCGGTTTGCTAATAGCTTGTACCAAACACAGAAATTTTTTTAACACGTAAGTATTATTCACCCAATCTTTGGATGTCACACACAGGAGGACTCATGAACAAGGACCATTTATAAGACCATTTATACTAGCTTAGGTATGATGCTTTTTAAATGAAGCAGATTAAAATTAACAGATTAATTATAATAGCATTAAGTGAGGAAAAATAACAGTAACTCATCTGTCAAACAGCACCCATGCAGAAAGCTCTACTATAACCTGATGTCTGTTTGTATAAGTTCATGGATAGTGCATTGACACAGATCAGCCAAGCTATGAATATCACTGTACTGTACAAATTATTAATTTGTGGCAGAATCAACTGATTACAGATAACTGTATTCCTTTATTTAGGAAATGACCCTGCAGAGTGAAGATCAAACTGACCTGGATCTAAATCCGGAACCCTGTCACTAAATGCATGGAATATGAAAGTTCTCATTGTTTCTGTGCATTGTTTTTCTCTGCTTTTCTCCTGATATCTGTGTTGAAGTGTGTCTGGGGTCCAAAGATATTCCCTTTAAGTTATTTGGTAAACAGGCCCTGTGTATGCGAGGCACCTCACCCATGGCTGGTGCAATAGGCTCTGCCCCCCCATAATAGCCCTGAACCGGATTAAGCAGGTTTGAGAATGTTAGGCTTTCAACTCAGGACCAGCTGTCCTGTTTTAGTGGTACAGAATGACACAAACAGTTGCTAGAGATTGGATAATACTTTACTGCATTTGGTATGTACCAGGTGTTATTTTTACAAAGTACAGGAAGCTTATGAAAGTGAAGTATATAGAGTAACAGTTTCTCCACATTCTCCTTAAGGCCTGATTTTTAGGTACAAAAATTTCAATCAATGCTCAGAAAGCATGTCTTTTATAAAGTGTATTTTGCATAGAATAGTATACGCCTGCATGGCAATTTCTGATTTCTGTTCTCTTCTTAATGTGTACCATGTTAATAATCAGTTTGAATAAAAATTATAAGAAAACCAAATCTAACACGTTAAAGACCACCAAATACAATGCAGACTACCTTGTGTGTCTTCCCGTGGCCTTTTCACTGAAAACAGGAGGAAAAGTTTTTTATTTTTCAGTCTTACTTTTACACAAAATGCTACAGCCTACAGTGATAGTGGATCACATTGATTTCTCAATTGACAAACACCTGTTCTTGTTTAAAAAGTCCCTTTGCACAAAAACTTAATTTGATTAGTATAATCTACTCACAATGTAAATTACACATTACAGGGATTGTAAGCTATCCAGTTTGTTCATAAAGCAGTAATATCCGATAAGTTGTCATTCCTAATAAAGCTATGCATAGATTAGGGTTACTGTAATTTGTAAGAGTCTCAAAAGTACAGTAAGTAAACACTCAGCTCCAACTGGATTTGCAAAAGGGAATATCCATAACAGGCGAAATTGGGGAACAGGCTCCTGATAACATCTCTGACACAAACTGGATCTCAATCGGGTTATATATTTTAACAAGTTTAAGGTGGAGGGAGAAGCACAGTTTTAAAGTGACTTTGAATATTTTTTCATATAGTCTGAGGAAGAAAATTTTAATTTCACTTTATATGTATACATACCTACACACATACAGTATTTATTTTGAAAATGAACTATTTTCACATAGCTTTTGCATTATATAACAGCAGCTAACATTTAATATTTGTTTTAATTTAAAATTAAACAATAAAAAAGTTCAGTCACATAAACTGACTATGCAGTACACTTGCATAACATTTTCAGTAGTAGGAGGTCCAAGTGAGTAAATGTGTTTTGACAGTGTTGGAGCCCGTAAAGGTATTTCATTTAGGAGAGCAATATAGTAATTGAGGACATTAGAAGAGTCAGTATATGTACTTTTTTCATTTCTCTCTCTCTTTACATTATTTGTACTGAACCAGACACAAACAGCCAGAGGAAAAAAAAAAACACGTCAAAAACCAGATATTCTTTCAGTAAAGGTTTTCTTTCTGTTGCTTAAGCGCTAATGACTTGCAAAGTCCTAACTTTGAATGGTCACTTTGGATTCTTACATAGTGGAGCCATGCCCTGCTCTAATTTGCATCACGTTGCCAAACAACACTCAAAAATGCCACTGCCGATGACAGAAAATAAAAAACAAACCTTAAAATAACAAGAAATAAAAATAAATAACACATCAGAACTAATCTAAAATATCCTGACTATGATGTTAAAATAATTAAAGTAAAACTAGTAATTTTAATACAAAAGACTCTTTATACACACAAAAAGAAGTAACCATTATTTTTACTTGGGTATATGTTCTTCAGGAATTTGTTACACATAAGGCAAATCTATACTTTTTTGGAAATTAAGCTTTTGTTTATATATAAAACCATCTTGCAGCAAACAGGCTACAGTGAAAGAAGCTTTCACAAATAATTCATGTCACACACTGCACTGAGGACATAAATTTAACATGACTCTGACATTTTAATATTGAAAGGATTGTTAATAAATTTCACCAAGATGATGCACATGCTCAAAATTTCTAGTGGCACAGTGGATACAATGCCCCGTTACATAATTCCTGTTCTAGAGTATCTGGTGTGTGCATTATTTTTACTACTGGTATGTTGGCTTCATCCCACAACCTAAAGAAGTATAAGTTATAATAATTAAGGATACTAAATTGAGCCATGTTGAGTAAGCGGATATATTTGAATAAGAGAGGTCTGAAATTGATTGCTCTCTTGGTCAAGTGTGTTCTTGCCCTGTGTCCAGCTGTTCAGCTCCACTAGGTTCAAATACATGCCCCGTGTTTAATTATGAATGGATATTTATGACAACAAAATATGTGAAGTTGGCAGTTATTGCAATTTAATGAAAAACATTTAGTTTGTGCATCTTATAGAAGTTTAAATTAAATTGAAATTGCACTTATTTTCCACAAAATGAAAATTCCCGTAATGTAGTCAACACTAAACATCATAAATATGCACTGTACATTATAATCAACACAATAAGATTGTCAATAGATGAATGTCATATTTCTTCATTATGTAAATTTTTGAGTGAGTCTTGTGCTTAGTTGACTACACACAATAAGTCCCTCTTGCACTCAAATGAAACAGCAGTAGACCAAAGGCAACTTGGCTGCTGTTACAAAACTTTGTTGTTGTTGCATGCACATCTAATTCATTCCATGTGGGAAAGCAACTTAAACTTGCCAAATCTGCAGTGCATGGTTGTCATTTTGTATTTATACAAATTAAGGAAAATCTGTAATAAAAGATGTGCTTATACAAAATGCATAAAGTTGTCAGATTAAACTGTACCACAAAGAAAAAAAAAAATCAGCATTTTCCGTGGGGTCTATACATTAAACGTAAAACATGGCCGCATAACATCTTTTCAAAGTATAAAGCATACATAGCAACAACAATGAAGTGCAATAATGCATAAAGCAGGAATAATCAATCTAGAAAGAGGAGACTGGAGGTCTGGTGAAGTAGCAGGTTTTTAGAGTTATGTTTCTTATAAAAAGGAAATTTAAGTCTCGCACCAGAATTCTTGTGTAAAGAGCCTTCACCTTTTTCCTCACACACTATAAAATCAAAATGAAATGATAATGTACTACTTGTGGTTATGTGAATTAATTTGATAACATTTCAATCACAAAAGCACATTAATTTGTTCAAACTTTTAAGAACTATTTTTTGGTAACAAGATCAGGTATCAGATACTAGCAATTTAATTAATCTTTTTTCTAAAACTTCTTATTGTTCACTGTGGATGTTTCTAAGAATTATATTATTCTAGAACTCACAACAAAAAAAATTTGGATAGCAGTGCTAGGGTGTAATCTGACATCCTGATTATAGAAAGTTAAAGCTGACACTTTGGGAGAAGAGTATCCTCTAATTTTTAAAGTAAATTTTATTTTTCATGCATGGAAAGGGAGCAGCAGGAATTAAGTATGTATAAACACTAGATGGCTCACCAGTCAATCACAGGTGACACTCATGGACACATACGGTCAGCTTCTGACTAATGATGTGGCGATCAATTTTAGCTGCCAATGAATCTTTCAAGTGTTGTGTGTAAATAAAGATGGATACATGGGAAAATGTTTAAGAAGATGGTATCTGCACATCTAACATGATATTATCCAGGTGATTAAATGTATTAATATATGTTTTTGAACATTAATGGTGAAAAAAAAAAAATTGTTTTGGTAAAATTTAATTTGCTATGTATGATTCGAGTATGGGCAGGTTTCTGTCTTTTGCTTGATGCTGCAGGGCAAGCCTGAAAATAAATGGAAGGATAGATATTTAATTTCTTGTATATTTCAATACCCACCACAACTGGTTATTGTGGAGGCACTGAAAAATGAACCCAAAGCTTTATGTTATTAAATTTGTCCTATAGAGGCATTTTTAAAGGGGCAGCCTATTGTACTGTCATAATCTACAGAAGATATTTTAAACTTCTGCTAAATTACAATGCTACCTGACTAAAGACAAAGCCATTTTTGAAACAAGGTATAATTATAGAATTTGAGAGCTCAGAGTTAATATTAATTCATTAATTGTGTCAGATTCTTGCTTTAACCCATCTGAAAGTACTAGGAGAATAATAGACTGAATGGGTGAGTTAGGATGAACCTTAAGAAAACTAGATGCTTCAACCCTATTTTTTTTTGTATCTTTATTGAAATAACTTGAATCAAAGATCACCAGAAATACCAGAAGGTGAAAAAGAGCACTACACCTTCCATTCAGATGACTTCAAGGAAAAGATAATAAACAATGTAGAGAAATGGAAGCACAGTTAACATCAGAATTACCAGAGCCTACAAAAAAAACTCGTAAATCCGGCCCACCTTAAATCCCTTCACAACTCTTTGTCAGCCTCTTTTGTCTTCTAAATGTGTCAATAAGCCCAAGCAGCCTGCTATACCACACCCAAACCAACCCACTGCCTCAGAATGGGCAAGAAGTTCTCCCAGTTCCTGCCTTGATTGATTATCTGGGAGTGACCTACCCAGAATTGTAAGGAGAAATAATTTGATGTGTGCTTTGTGTCTTCAACAATCTGTGTAAACACATCATTAAAACTGAAACATTTTTCATGCTTTAGTAATAAATAAAATGTAGACATGAACTGTATAATGTGTGAAGGCTGATGGCCAAATATCAAATACAGTAATCCCCCACTATATCGCGCTTCAACTTTCGCAGCTTCACTCTATCGTGGATTTTATATGTAAACATAACTAATATATATAATGCGGATTTTTCACTGCTTCGCGGGTTCTGAGGACAATGGGTCTTTTTACTTCCTGTACATGCTTCCTCAGTTGGTTTGCCCAGTTGATTTCATACAAGGGACGCTATTGGCGGATGACTGAGAAGCTAACCAATCAGAGCACGCAGTTAAGTTCCTGTGTGCTGAATGCAGTGTTAACCAGGAAGTCTCGTCTCGCTCATTCAGCATCAACGTGTTTCGCTGTGTAAAGAGTTAACTTTTGTTCTCTTTTGTGTTTATCTTTGTGCATAGTCAAGGCCTTCATTATGGCTAAAAACTATCTTCTCCTGCTACTGCTTCAATGAGGCTATGATTCTTTTTATTTAAAAAGTAGGAAAGGAATATAAGATCTACAGCCGCAGTGTCCTTTTAACCAGAGTGCAAAATGAATTGTAAGTGGATGTAATAAGGCAGTAGTCTGGATGGAATCTGCTTTAGGAATTTGGATTGAAGTCTGCCGGAAGAAGAACAACGGCGGTGATATACAGTTGCCTGAAGAGGTTCCTTTAGAAGAGCTGCAACGCTCTCCTTTGTTGTGCAGTAAAACTAAACTCATCGTTATTGGACAAGTCGTCGTGTAATTGTTGGTGAGTATAATCAATTTTCTACTTACAGTACTTAGTACATGTACGTACGTTTAGTGTCACTGTACACACATTTACTGTATACAATTTTTCCTGCAATGTACGTATTTATTGCTGGTGGCCTATCTATTGCAATGGCTGTAACATATGTGATATTGGAGACACTCGATATCTTTAAAATAATATTTAGGTTTTACTGTATATAAACAGTGTGTTTACATACATAACTTCAATGAATCTTACCTAATATCTAAGAGAATACAAAGGGTTTATGCTGTATAACTGTGCAGGGAATATTTATAAACAGTGTGGGAGAGTTTATAAGGGCTTAAAATATATAAAAATAACCATACAAACATATGGTTTCTACTTCGCGGATTTTCACCTATGGCGGGATTGGGTCTGGAACTCGAGGAGGGATTACTGTAAACAATTTCACAAAAGGTGCAAGTACAATATGCCAGCTTCCGTGGTGTATCAGTAAGATCCGCTGACTTATAATTTGGAGGTCGTGAGTTTGAAACCAGCTCTCCGGCAAATTTATCGTTTGAGTAGTGAGCTGCTCTTATTGTCAATATTATACAATAAAAACATACATTTGATTTGTATCTGTAATAGCCAGTGTAAATTTATACTACTAGTAAAAGTTAGCGCTTTTATTTTCACTTTTATTCTCTCAGTCACGATACAACACCCCTCCACCCCAGATCTGACATGGTTGCTTTTTATCTGAAACTGGGAATAACTATATGTGAGTGGTGTTTTGAGACAACGCCCTGACGCACAAATGCTGGTGAATCTGCCTGCTTCAGATCTCACCGTCACTTAAATTTTTTTTTATTCAGTTTTATTGAGTGTTCCTACTCACACTGAATTAGTATGCACCTTATGGTCCATGATGTCAAAGCCGCAATGACAAAAAACAGAGACATATGTATATATGATATTTGGAATAACTCATTTTATGACCTGTATAGTACATTTTGGAAAACATTTTGGCACAGATGCAACATTATTCATATTCATTTGCACGCCTTCTTGCGCTTGTAATCAGTTACCACGTTTTTTTTTTTTCCCCAATCTTGCCAGTGTCCGCTTTTGGGTGCATGGTGCTGTTTCTTTTTTACTCCAGGACATGCAGAGGAAAGAATAGTACAGAGAAGTCAGTTATGTGCTATATGCAATCATCAGATTCAAATGTTAACAGTTCCCACACACCCAAGGACCGTCCTTTCTACGTTTGTGACATGTGTACCTGTTGCAATGTACACACTTCTCTCTGTGCTGTGGTTACTATTACACTGAAGGGGCTGGGGAAGCAGCGGTCTTGGAATAGAAGCTAGTCAATGTTGCATCCTCTTTTACTTTATCCATCGGCTTTTCTTGTTAGAAGTGACGACAAAGCTCCTCTGCAAGGTGAGCCATGAACACCCTTCTTTTCTCAGTGCACCATCCCCCCCAATTGTATGCCTTTTACTGTACATGTGCATTGAACGCCACCAAGTCAAGCTTGTTGTAGCACAAGCAACCGGCCACCTGCATGCTCCTGCCGCACTAAATAAGCTCACGCCTTGTGCTGCACGATGTCAACGCAGCACCGGAAAAAAAGACAGAGACAAATATATGTGACATTTTGAAGAAATCATTTTATGATCTGAATAGTACCAATCAGAAAACATTGTTGAACTAATGCAATATTATTTGAAAACGAACAGCGTCAGATCAGATGTAAATGTATGGCATTTCTTCTATAAGTTAGTTTTTTTTCAGTCTTATTCTTTCTGTCACGTTCACGCTCTTCCTCGACCCTAACCCCATTCTGATCTGACTCTAACTATCAGTGCCAGTATAAATTCACACCCGATCTGATGGTTAATGCATGGCCAACACTTGAGAACTTGAGAGGTTGCACAATGCTAAACACTTTAAATGAAAGAAGACAGGTGTTCCATCCCCCACAAAACAGAGTACCAAAAGTGACTTGTTCTAAGAATTCATTTAAAAAAAATCACCAGCACATTTGTGATGACAACTATTAAAGTTGTGCTTAGTAATAAAATACGAAAAATAATTGCTCTTCTTTAGTATAATGTGAATAGTCAGCAAGTGCATTACCTCCAATTAAAGGATTTGCAGTGATAATCCTGGGAAATAATTACTTTGTCAACTGAAAAATGAAAATTCTACCCAATCAAAAGTTCTTCCCTAAACTAAAACTTATTTTGCATGAACCAAACCAAATTGCAGTAGATCTACAAACTACTGCTAAGTGGATTTATTCAATTTATTAAAGGGAGGAAGTTCCTTTCAGAATTTTTTCACCTCCTTCTTCTAAGCCCAATATTCTTTACACAAAGAGAACACACTGTTCCTAAATAAATCCCTTCTGGTCTGTCTGAACACCAAGTAACATCAGTATTGTAATAAAAAGGTTTCTAGTTTGACATAACATCTGCACAAAGTTTTAACTGTAGAAAACAGACACATGGCATTTGGAATTCACACAATTAACCACTCAGTACATAAACTGGAACAAAGTTTTTATTAGTTTCTATTTGTGCTACATTAAATTTGTCTAATTCAGTACGAAGAAATTGCTCTGAACAATTCTTCATACATTCACCATCTTCTTGGTGTCCTGTTATGTGGGCTGGGTGATTTTATTTAAACCTTTTTAAATATGTAAATAAAATCATAAATGTATATAGCATTTCAAGGACTGAATCAACAAAAATTACATTAGATGGTAGAAGAAGTAAGCGAGACATTATGATGTCAATGTTTTTGTTTTTCTTCCACAGTAAGTATCAGTTACTAACCTATAACCATGGGTTCTTCCAGCCTTGGGGACTTTTTCGTATGAGCACATTCTAGATGGAGAGAGAGGCAGGAAGATAAAACATTACATTAATTGTTGTTTTATCCTTCTTTTTTCCTTTGCAACTCACATGACACCTGCATAGTTATACGCATGTGTGGTATTATAAATAATACAAATTCATACCTGCCTTACAAAAATTTTGTTGATTCTTAGCAGATGGAAATGATGAAGAGCATTTTAAAAGGGAAATAGCTGCACTAAATAAGCCAGCTCACCATAACCATGAAACAGTCAAGCAAGGCACACTCCGTAATTTCTATTCCGTACATTGGTGAAATATTCAGAGGCATGTGCTGGCAACTCAAATATAGGTCTACTTTCAACCTTAAAGAAAAATGCAGTTTGCAGCTCTCAATATGGTAGTTATATTTTTATACACATAGCATTCAATGTCTGAATCACAATTTAATTGTATGGGTGGTAACCTACCAGATAATGTGTGTGATTTGTCTGCAAGTTGGCAAACATCCGCTACGGGTGCCCTCTCAGTTGCGAGAAGCAGATCATAGGATGTTACATAGTCAAATAATGCAAAGAGTACGCTACACGTGTTTCGCCCTACTTTGGGCTCATCAGGCATACAAACTCCACTGCACCCCTCATCGGGGATCGAACCTCGGATGTCAGACAAACGCACTTCGATTGTGACATTGTGAGAAAAGAAATCTTCTTCCAATTCCACATTCAGACCATACCCTCCCCAAACAATTTTTTTAAAATTCCTTCTTTAGTCGATATAAATTGGAAGGCTAACTAGATCACAGCCGGAGTTTAGCAGTAGCTCGTGCGTTTAATCGTGCTTGCGGGATGACCAGTGTGTTTGAAGAAAAGAGATCTCAGACTGGCCTGTATGTCAATCAAGTGGCAAATGCCATAGGGAGGATATATGAGAGACTAACGTTTAAAAAATATATTTTTTTAATGCAACGCGATCTACCTGCACTACCTTTGCGATCTACTGGTTGAACACGATCGACGCATTGGGCACCCCTGATCCAGAGACATAAATACTACTGTTACTACTGACTACTGTGATTTTTTTTTTCTTCTTCTACATGCAAGGCGGCTAGGTGACTAGCTCTATGTCACACTGTGATTAAGTTGATGGGAATAGTCAGTATTGTGTTTTACAGTCTAAGGTCAAAACTGTTATGGCCAACTCTAAAATAACATTAAATCTAATTTCTTAAGGAAGCATTAGAATATACAAAAGTATATTATGACAAATACAATATGTCTTGTAATGACTTTTTTTGGGAATTTTTCAGAAATAATTGGTCAACTTATGGAATATAATTAATTTATTTATAAAATATTTTGTGGCCAAATTGCAAATACAATCTTTATGGTGAAATGCCAATTTCTTAATTGTGTTTTTTAATGCAAATGTATCAATAGTTAAAATACAAAAAATATGTAGCCATTGTAAATGACTAACTCTCTGTTGCAACAAAATTGGCAAAATGTAGCAGCAACGAATTGCATTTTTTTCTTTTCATTCAATTGTGAAGAAGAAGAACCCATTGTTGAAATTTTACAAAGAAAATGCAGAGGTTCCCATTTCCTTATGACTTACATGAGCAAATCTGAATACATTCTTTCTGTTCATGCATTTGTCTATAGCAACTCCATTCCCTTAAAGCCCTGACAGCAGCACCTATATAAAAGGGAGACTTAGGAATATCTGAAAGTCATTCTCTAAGAGACTCTTTCATTTGCTGGCAAATTGTACTGTTATGGTAAGTTCAAATATTAAATACACAAACATTGTTTAATTTACATACTAATAATAAAAATGTGAAAGATAGCTATAAGTTATTAATTTTGTTCATTTTACCTTTCTGATTAACTTTATACTGAATTAAATCAAACCAAATCAAACAAAACAACTATCAGAAAAATTTTAACATTTTAAATTTTTGCATACAACAATATCTAAGTATTACCCACATTGTGGTTTAATGAAAATTATACCTTATCCATCCATGTCTCAATATTGTTCATCTACCACAATCAGGGTCACAGGAAGTAACATGTTAAAATGGAGTTAAATGGGTGCAAAATATGAACACTACTTTAGAAAATGTCTAGGACTACACAATTTGCTACTATTCTGTAGCAACTTTACTGTATGTTTGTATTGTGAGAAGAAAACAACAACAATTTGGTAAGGACATAACAAGCTTCAAATGCGGATTAGGAACTTAACCATATTAAATATTTAAACAATAAAGTAAAAAACATGCCTGAGCTTATGCAATTTCAGCAAAAAAGATCACTGGAAAACTTGTAGATGGACACTTAGAGAAACAGAGATAATTCCTGTGTCCTCTCTTAAATTAAGTTGAATTATCTTGTATTAAATTTTGCATGAGAATACCTAAAGTTTGTTGATAGATATAGTAATCAGCATTTTATTACACTTGCACATCTCCAAGCTTTAAAAGATTTTTGCTTTACACAAAAACTTTTTCTCTGTTTAATAACCAGTAGTAAGTAAAGTTTCCATTACTAAAATAAAACTTACTCCCCAAAATACTCACATTTATGTCTAATGGAGAAAATGAAGTACACTTTCTGTTTTATGTGACCATAAAGGTTGTGGCAGACAAGGCTGACATACTGTATCAGTAATAGACTAAATTTGTCCCCAGTGAACAGAATACAGGCAGTCCCCGAGTTAAGTACAAGATAGGGACTGTAGGTTTGTACTTAAGTTGAATTTGTATGTAAGTCGGAACAGGTACATTATTTTAATAAATGCTATTGTTGACCGACTGTAACCAAGTGCTCTGCCAATGAATGATGGAGTTTCACCTCTCTCTGACATTTTTATTATTTATACTTTATTTTCAATGGTGATGGTTTTTCTCTTCTTCACTATATCACCAGCACTTGCATCAGATTTGTGTTTCAGAGACATTCTTGAAGGGTGAAGACAAAGGTTAAGATGAGCTCTTCTGCACAGCACTGTACACGCTATCACAACAGGAAGGCACCCGTCAACACGTCTGATGTACTGACAAGAAACAACTTCCTGCTATGTGAGTAACAGTACAAGCAGGCTTGCTATAGAGAATGAATGGGGGCGGCGAGGGGCAGTTCATCACCCGCCCACCACACAGTCACCTCCACTACAGTTTGCTGCCTACAGCGTCCGCCCACCGAGAACGAACGAGGTGCGGCCAAAGGCCGGTAGTGAATCATCCACCACCGCCCCCATTCAACAGGCAGCCATCTGAGGCACACTAGAATGCTACCCCCCACCGCCCCATTCATCCTCAAAGGCCTCCGTTCAGCCACAACCGGGTCACGGCATGCAGCATTAACAGCCACCCACCGAAAACGAACAGGGCAGCCATGTGTGGTGGGCGGGCAGTAAAATGCCCCCCTCCACTGCAACCAGCCTGTGTCCAGTCAGGAGCAGTAACTGTGTCGGCGTAGTGGGCGGGCAGCAAAACGCCCCATCTAGCCTCCATCTTGCACACTAGTGATAACTGTGGCTCCAGTGACTATGGACCACGGGTCACTGCTTGCTGCCTGTGGGACACTACACTGCGCAAGCAGCAAAATTGCCGCAATCCCACCCCCCTGCTGCCCCCCACCTCTAGCCTCCATCCAGCCACCGCTTGCAGCGTCCCCAGGCCGAAGATGACGGAGCGGCAGTTACTGAGGAGCATGCGTCGCAGCTGCAGCCCCGTTTGTAAGTCGTAGGTCGGATGTCCGTAACCTGGGGACTACCTGTATACTGTACTTGCATTTATAACTTTTTTTGTTACATTTTGTCTTTACAGTTCTCTCACCCGTACCAATTATACTCAACTCAGACTGATAGACATGATCTCAAGAGGTTTTGTCTCATACAGTAATCCCTCCTTGATCGCGGGGGTTGCATTCCAGAACCCCCCGCTAAAAGTGAAAATCCGCAAAGTAAAAACCATATGTTTATATGGTTATTTTTATATATTTTAAGCCCTTATAAACTCTCCCACACTCTTATAAACATTTCCCGCACAGTTATACAGCATAAACCCTTTGTATTCTCTCAGATATTAGGTAAGATTCATTGAAACGATGTATGTAAACACACTGTTTATATACAGTAAAACCTAAATATTATTTTAAAGATATTGAGTGTCTCCGATATCACATATGTTACAGCCATTACGATAGACAGGCCACCAGCAATAAATACGTACAATGCAAGAAAAATTGTATACAGTAAATGTGTGTACAGTGACACTAAATGTACGTAACATTCATTGTGGTTACTCACCAACAATGACACGATGACTTGTCCGATAACGATGAGTTTAGTTTTACTGCACAAGAAATGAAAGCGTTACAGCTCTTCTAAAGGAGCCTCTTCAGGCGGCTTTAAATAAAAAGAATCGTGGACTCATTAATGCCGTAATGGCGTCCTACAGCAGTGTAGCTTTTCCCTTCCTTCAACATATCCAAAACTTTTACCTTTTCGGCAATCGTTAGCATCTTCCATTGGTGCTTGAGCACAGCCCCTAAAGCAGTAGCAGATCGCTTTGGTGCCATAATGAAGGGCTTGACTACGCACAAAGATAAACACAAAAGAGCACAAAAGTTAACTCTTTATACAGCGAAAGACGTTGATGCTGAATGAGCAAGACGAGACTTCCTGGTTAACGCCACGGAATCGAATTCGGTGCTCCGTCGCTGAGCCAATCAGCACACAGGAACTTAACTGCGTGCTCTGATTGATTAGCTTCTCAGTCATCCTCCAATAGCGTCCCTTGTATGAAATCAACTGGGCAAACCTACTGAGGAAGCATGTACCAGAAGTAAAAAGACCCATTGTCTGCAGAAACCCGCGAAGCAGCGAAAAATCCACGTTATATATTTAGATATGCTTACATATAAAATCCGCAATAGAGTGAAGCCGCAAAAGTCGAAGCACGATATAGCGAGGGATTACTGTATATATTACTATTCTTAAATATACTAAGAAAACTCAATAGGGAAAATTTTTAACACATTGCCTTGGTGGAAATAGCAGAGTAGTTAATTTTATATGTTAATACATTGGGGAATTATAATGTATTAGCCATGTGCGCCCAACTACGTTGCGCGTGCTAAAGTTGTCTGTGAAGGGTTCCCTGTTTAAATGCGGCTGCCAGTCGTGAACTGGGCCCTTCATCGCACAGCATTATGATTTTTTATAAGGGAAACAAAATTACAAAAGCAAACCCTTGGACATTGATTCGATAGGAACGGCCTACTTGGAATCACTGTCCGAATACTAATTATGTGGTGGTGTAGGAGCATTTCTGCTTCTGTCTGTTTACAGTCCGTCTCGTTTTCACAACGCTATCATTTCCTCTCACAATGTCTTCTCAACCTTTCTCCAATCTTGCAGGTTGCTTTGTGGCAATCCAAAGAGTAAGGCAATATACACGGAGCAATGGTTATAAAAGGGAGACACATAGGTATCCAGGCTCTTTAAAGCATAAATAGGGATCACTTCACTGACATGTGAGCAAGCCACGGTACAACTGTGAGATGTGCACCACTCGCCGGCTACAACGCAACAATAATAATTTCCGGAACGTGCTGTTACATTGTCATTCATTTTACCCACTGTCTTTCTTTCATTCATATGTTACGTAGGCACGTACCTTTTATCTTCGGCAATCTCATACTCTAACCTGGCCTCAGGAGCTAACCAGCGTAACACTGTCCACCACCCCTTTCGTTATTCCGGCACATTGTTGACATCTGTGAGTAACAACAACGTACTAAACTGGAAGCTGGTCTACGCATGCGTGGAATTCGCGGACAAAGATCAAGATCTAAATGAAGATCTCGTTAGTTAATTTAAATCACAACAATTTGTTTAGTTTGAATGTCTATGTTTTGAGGTGTGACTGGAGTACTACAGTCTTCAGTAGTATAAGCCTGGAGGAGATTCTTAATGCAATGCCTATGTTTTAGCTGTCTCTCTACTCTCTCTCTACTCTCTAGTGCTTCTTCTTCTAATTCATTCGCGGACAAACAAAGATCAAGATCCAAATGAAGATTATATATAGGGATTACTCTTCTAACTTGGTGCTAGCTCAGAAAACCTTAAAACACTTAAGGAAATACATTTTAAGGTTAAGTAAGTACAACAGGATTTTTAAACGTGATTAGAAAAAGAACACAATTTATATATAGAGTGAAAAGATTTTACCTTTATTTACTTATTTCTTTTTTACATAATGCATAAGAGTTTGCTTTGCTTTCCTTTCCTTCTTTCTGTTTGGCTAATAAGATTCAAGATACAGTACTTCAGTTTCCTTCTTTATTATTATTCTTTGCAATATAAAATCAAAATAGAATAACACACAAACTTTGAATTAATTCAATGCTGATTACATATTGACCAAAATTAAACAGGGGATTTACACATATCTATATCATAATAAAAGAGGGTGATGCACAGGACGCCTTATATCCAGCGTCTGATGGCTATGTTCCCACAAGACTTACCGTTGTTATTTTTGTTTAGCACACTTCACTGCCATCAATAGTATTCATTACTCCATTGAGATTTTAAAAATGGACTAAAGGGGATTAAAATATAAAGGAAGAATGTGGTGGCATATTCACAAATGTTAGTGCATTCCACATACAGTAATAAACTGACTGGGATATGCTGAAAAATGTAGCGGCTTTTATTAGCACAAGCAGTCACTGTTACCATGACCTGTAAATAGCTGTGACATTTTTTTAATGAATAATCTGAGTGGACAGGTTGATGATATTTTCAATAATTGCTACAGATACACTAGACAAGCCTCAGCAAAGACTACACAATGTTATTCTCATTATTGAAATGTCTTTGTGATGTGCCAAGAAAAATAAACAGTTGTTTATGTGAAGGTCAACCAGCTTGGGGGGATTGTGTGGAGAAGCAAGTTGGAAAGCCAGCACAATCTAATCTCTGGTACATCCTGAGGAAATAATAAAGCAACTCCCAAGGAAAAAACGTCTGACCTGTTGTCGCCAGTTATACAGGCTGCACAAGTTCCTGTTGGCTCCAAACTCTGTTCATAGTAATGAGCGTCAATATGGGCCTCTTCTGCTTTCCTTTTCAGGATTTCGCCAAACTTATCAGTGCCAATACAGCCAAAGAATGTGGCAACCTTATGCGGCTGTTGAATCATCCACTGCACAAAAAAAAGAAATAATAAAGTAAGATTTATTTAATCATCACCTATACATATTACAAAGTCTAAACTATTCTTTCAGGATCAGGATTTTGCTTAAAAGGTGTCCTTGAAGTACAGAATTCATTTATTGCACAACAGAAGTATCACAGTGCTAAGTGCACCTGCACATAAAGGTCCCTGCTCATTTCTCAAGTTTATCAATGCCCTCTACATGACGCATGCTTATGCGCCAAATTAGATCTGCAAGGGACAGAATGTCCTTCACTCTTGAAAAGCATCGGTCTTGGAATTAGTTTCCACTTCAAGTATGAAACATTTCCTGCCTTACAAAACAATGATAAAACAGCCTTTTCATACCTCGGTGTACTTGACTTTGACCTCAGATGATTAATTGTTCTACATGCCGGTATGCTGTGCTTGCTTGTTTTATTGTAGCCTTGCCTTTGCTGCAGACAGGCCTCAGAAGGAGACACTTGCATCCAATTCCTTAACTTTATATTTTTGAATATACTGCAACTGTTGTATAAAAATGAGTAAGCAGTCATCCAGTTTATTTTAAGAAGCTGCAATTCTACCCTGGCCCACATTTTTTTAATAAGTTGGGGCCAAAGATGCTTAGCAATTATTCACTGCAGTAAAAAAAAAAAATGGGTGGAAATTCAGAAAAAGCTTTTTTTATTTTAATCTTCAAGAGAACTAAAACTACTTAAATCAAATCATCTTGGAAACATCCAGCTAACCCACACATAATCTGCAAGGCCCACGTCCAACAATGAATATTTCTGGCAACATTTTGAGAGTTTAATCAAAGCCCTGTCATAATGGGATTCCACTCCGTTGCAAAAAAATATTTTACATGCTCTCTTCTATTATTTCAGTTAACACTGTACGAGAAGGCAGGTAGCATTTTTTCTAATACAGTGCAGTAAAAACAGCATAATACTATTTGTTTTGAGGAAGTAAACTGAATGATTTCAAAATCAAATTCAGCTGTTCAGTTAACAGGAAAAAGTGAGCAAAAGTGGTTAACTGTCTTATTTATTTTGCCAAAGAACTTTTCAAGGTGTACAGTACATGACAAAAATGTAGACTGCATAATATCAATGGTTGTCCATTTGTTTCATTAACATCACTGAGACTCTAATGCTTCGTTACAAAGTACTGAAATCTTATCAAAAAGTAGTACAGTACCTACAAATGTGGACGATCTTGCTACTAAAGGCTTTATACACAGTACTAAATATTAGCGAAACAATTATAAAGCAGATTTAAAATATAAATACTGCTCAAATGCTCTGTTGTGAATTTCTTGAAGAACATCAAATACAAGGCAATTGCTAAATTCAGATGAGTTGGGGCACAATCATTCACATGCAAACATACTATTGTGCAAATCTACAGTGCCGTGAAAAAAATCCATTAAAGGCAAAGGGCAGTCAGCAAAACTTTGTCAACAATGAAGTTAACCACAGATTTTTTCAACATAATGTTACACATTTCATGAACCAAGTGACTTTTACTGATCCCAAATACTAAGGCAGAAGGTTGTTAGAAAATCTTCCATTCTATATGCTCCTCATTTCAGCAGTTTAGACAGACCCTTATTATTTATAAGGTCTTCACCTAGCTGTCACATTACTTTTAATCCTGTTTAACGATGTGTAGTAAGAAACATTCACAAACTGATTTGATTATAAATATAAAAATTTTAATTTATGTGCTATTGAGACTACTTTAATAATTATAAAAAACTTTAATAATCTATCTCTTCATTATCAATCAATCCCACTTAATTGAGTTTAGGGCTCTAGAAATCCAGAGCCACTTCCAGCCACATTGGTAATGTAAATACTAACTCTGGACAAGGTGCCAGTCCACCATGGGGCACATTTGCATGTACACTAAAACTCTCTCATGCTGGGCTACTTCAGAGGCCCTAAATAAACACTTACACAAAAACCACACAAAAATACAGAGAGAAAATGGAAACTCCACACAGTAGCAGTTTAGATTACAGCAGCACTAACCACTAATATTTCTATTGCTCCTCTGTGTACTGTATATTGAACTACTTCAGTTAGTAGATAGAATGCTATATAACTGAAGTTCTCTTCTGTTTCTACAAATGCATGTCTAGAACCCACTCAAGACGAACAGATTTGCAAAATGGATGGATAGCTGAACGTTGACACTGAAGGAGTGACTCCACTTTAGCATTCAGTACCATTTATGCCTGTATTTGTACTGCTTGTCCCTAATGGTAAAGAAAGTTAATTATTTGAGGCTATGGCAAAAAAACTAAATTAAAATGTAAATATAATATCACAATTTTCTGAATGCAAAAAGAAAGAAAAAATACCAGATAACTAAAAAATTGGATTAATTAGATATAGAACTAACCATTGATTTGTGAGACTGGTGGAAATAAAAAGCTGTAGCCACAGTGGTACTTCAGAGTGAACATGAGAACCACTAATATTTTGTACAGCACGTAACAGCATAACCCACACCTGGTAGAGATTTTAAGAGACTACAGGATCAGGTCAGGGAAACAGCTTAGGATCCTTGTTGCCCCCCAGGCACACACGTGGTCCAGTCCCACACCCTCGGAAATGACCATCTATCTGCCACAGACAGGTGTTACGTGGACGTCCCCTTGGCCTGGCCTGGTCTGGCCACTTGGGTCCTCAACAATGAGAATCCTGTGAGCCAGGTCACTCTCGTGGTATTGCACCACATTGCCGTAATGGTGTAACTGACGTTTTCTCAATGCAGGGATTCCGTGAGCAATACCTCGTTCGACACAAAGTTGAACAAGTGGAACCCAAGCATTCTCCAAAGAGACATGGTACCGAAGGAGTCCAGTCTTTGTCTCAGGTCACTGGATAGTGTCCATGTCTTGCAACCATATAGGAAAACAGGAAGCACCACGACTCTAAAGACTTGGACATCCATCCTTTTGCAAAGATATCAAGAGTGCCAAACACCAATTTCCAGCAACCTCATGACTAGGCTCCCCCTCCCCCAAATGATCTTCCAATCCATCCACTGACTTCATAGGAAGAGTCACCGGAGACATGAATGTTGCTGCTGAGGTAAGTAAACCTCTCGACAAGGTCAACATTCTCTCCACAGACAGACGCACTGCTGAAGGCTGTGCCCAAGAGGTCATTAAAGGTCTGGATCATAGTTTTTATCCAGGACACTCATATGCCTATACACTCAGACTTCTTGCTGTGTCTCTCGAGAGCCCTGGTCAGAGCCTCTATTGACTTCGTACAGATCACAGCATTGTCAGCAAAGTCAAGATCAGTGAAACTCCTTCACCAACAGACACTGGACCCCACGACCCTGCCCAACAACCAGACCATACAAGCACTGAACAGAGTAGGAGCAAGAATACACCCCTAACAAACCCCAGAATCAACTGGACAAAATGCACAGGTTCTGCCTCCACTCTGTACAGCCATCACAGTACCAGTGCACAGGTCAACCATGATATTCAGCAACTTTGGCGGGATCCTACGATGACTCAGTATATCCCACAGGTCAGCTCGATGAACTTAGTCGAACTTATTATGAAAATTAACGAAGGCTGCAAATAAACTTTGCCATTATTCGCGTTTGTGCTCCTTGGATCTCTGTAGTCTTCCCTACCCTCAGCTGGATCACCACCTGTGCAATCTCAGTGAGACTGTTTGGTTCACAGCTAACAGGAGGATAAGCCTCAAGAACCATGGACATAGAGGTATCCAACATCCTAGCTGGAGGATCAGTTTTAAACAGCTACTCAAAGTGACCAGCCCAAGGGGTCACAATTGAAGCATCATCCATAAGAACCGTTCCATCACCTGCCCTGACTGCAACTCTCCAAGAACCGAATTCGGATGCGAGTACGGCTTTGATCCATCTGTAAGCAGGACATGGACCACTAGACCATAGATTATGTGTCACTTGTTCACAGATTCCACTAACAAACACCTCCTTACAAGCCCTCAGAGCCCTCTCAGCCATCCTTCTCTGTTTCAGGTACAGACCAGGATTTCCATTAAGTTGTGCACTGCAACTTCTCTCAATGATATCCAAGGAGCCCTGCGAGATGAAACACCTCCATCTGGGAACATTGGCAACCCCCAGCAACCTTCAGGGTCTAACTCAGGTATGCCAAAATGAGCAAAAAAAAAAGAAGAAAAAAGAAAAGAAAGATAAGTTGACACAGCCAAGCTAAAACTATGTTTGGCGACACAGTTAATGCTCCTTTCCAAAATCAGACACTCAGTTATATTTCCTCAGTTTCTTTCAATATGAGTAGCCATATTATTTTCCTGTAAATAAGACTTTACCCATCTTTGGACTGTTGGGTCACTGAATTTTTGCATGAAAGCATTGATTACTCTGTACTCTCGAGATAAGTTCTTGAACATCTTGTGCATATATCACTGCAATAATGGACTGACATTGTGTCTGGAGCTGTTTCTTGTCTTGTACTGCAGTGCTACTGGGAGAGGCCTCAACCCCATGGAATCATGAATTGGAATAAGCAGGTTTGCCAATGATATAGTATAGTGCAATATGGTATATTTATATGAACAAGGAATGATCACATACATACTGTACACATACACAATATATGAATAAAGAATATAGATACTACTTTAGGCAAAGATAAGCTATTGGAACTGCTTTAGTCATCTGGGGCTTCATTTATAGAATTTTGAGCATGAAAATATGCACACACCAAAAAAAAAAAAAAACGAACAGTAAAATCTGTATGCCCCCCAAAAAAATCATATTTATAAAACTTGCCATATGCACATTTCTACACAATTAATTTTTTATAAATCACAATCACCTTGTAAATATGTGTTCGTAAATGCACCTCAAACGCCACCCTGAAACACCCACATATGGAGCATGCTAATCAATCTCATACATATGTAATCACGATGGTGCAGAACTTCATTGGCTGGCAGAGCAGTCTCCGACCTGGCACACTGAGATATCACCACCTGAATTCAAGACTATATGTCTGTGCTCTGCAACTGGAAGTCATGCGTATGATCTTGCAAAAGATAATGCACATCATTTCATCACCTAAAACCTGTAATATTCAAGTACATTAGGAGAATTGGTGCAAATTGCCTTTTTATATTGGTAAACTCATTTAATTTATATGCACACACACCACACAGAAACTGAATGCAGTGCCTCATCAATTGCTTCCAGCACACCAAGTATGACACAGTGAAGTTTGGCTAAGACATTCCTCCCCTGTCAGCCAGGTCTCTGGGGAGTAACAACAGGTACTTGGTATAACATGACACAAAAACAAAAAAGTTCTACAATGCAAAAATACAGCATTGGCCCTCTTAAAAGCATTTCATCACTTTTGAGGTGTAATATCTTTGTCACATTAACACACATTCTAATAAGGGCTCTGTCATATGAATTATTAGGTGCGTGAGATGTCATTTAGCTGGTTTGGCTGCATTTCCCTACTTGATCAAGAGAGTAATCATTTACGAAGTTCTCCAAGTTGTTGCCTAAGGATGGGTCAGAGCTGACGTAAATATATACGCATTTTTCCCCAGTCAAGTTTTCGTTTATAAATTCTGATATTTGTGTGAGAAGTTAGGTATGCACATTTAGAGCCTCTTTTTGTGAGTATGTAAACTTTATAAATAAGGCCTCTGGTGAAGATATGTGAGAAAGGTAAAAAGGGATGAGTCACTATAAAGAGACCCCATCCATATTAAAGAAATTATATCTGTTGTCTTTGAATTCACAAAGAAGAATATGAAATTTGCTGTACTCCATATGGCCACTAACTACTACAGGCTTCTCTCGGACAAATATAATAATATTATGTAAGCAGAATGAAACTAATTTAATTAAAATTGAATGAAGAATCACAAAAGCATACATGCACTTATGCTACTCTAAGAATCATTTTAAAAACGGATCCACTGTCTTCCCTCCATGCTGAAATAAGCAACTAAAGTCATTATACGGTCATCCAATTATGAAAAGTAAGCTATACTCATAAGCCAGTGGATGAATGAGGAGTTCTGTCAATTAACTCCGATTCCAAGACCTCACTGACAATCTCTTCCCAATTGTGATCTGAATAATGGATAATACCTCCATTAATAGCAAGTACTATCTGTAGGTTGTGAAAAGGTCAAAAAAGCCTGCAAAGGAAATTCATGCTTAGTCACATCCCAATTATTACACAGTACAAAACAAAACTCGGCAAATCTACTTGCTTCATTACTGTAGTATTAAATTAAACAGGAAAACTGCTGTAAGGCATTTTACCGAAGGCAGCAATGAAGCAATGCCCTAATTGAAGGTTATTAAGAATCAGCCTTCAAAAAATCTCTTTAAAACTCCATTCAGGTTGTTGAATTGGGTCATGGGAGTTTCCCAGTCTGGTCTACTCGTGAAGTGAAATTCAGACTTTAAATATTATACTGATTTATAGTTTTAAAAAAATCAAGAATCAAACAAAATTGTAAAATATTTAAAAATATAACAAAAGGAATGGGTTATTGTTTCTTAGGATATCAATAAACTACTCTGAAGTCTAGACTCCTGAGAGTTATGCATCATAAATCAATATTATAATTCACATGTTGTTTATGAGTCTGCCTAGTTTTATAATTGTCATTTTTACAAACCTTGTAAACATTTGCTTTCTCTAACTGAGGCTCCTTTCAAAACTGCTATGATAATGTAGTTTTAAGTAAATCTCAAAACTGATTCACACATGTACAGTATATGCAGTTTTTCTCTCTTTATTCATCTGATTGTTGATTCCATATTGACTCTGTGCGACTGTGAGTGTGGGTCAATGAGCACTATGGTGGACTGGCATCCTGACCAAGGCTGTATCACGTGTTGTGCCTACTGCTAACTCGTCCCTGAAAAGAATTAACTTGGTACGATAATGTATGTATGTATGTTGTGTGTGTGTGTGTGTGTGTGTGTGTGTGTGTGTGTGTGTGTGTGTATCTGTCTCTCATGCTTTTCCTCAATATAGACATTCAAGCAAATTTAAAAACCAATTTATAACATTTCCATAACATGAAAAAAAGAGAAAACTACCAACTGGTGGTAGAGCACTGAACTACAAGGTATCACATGACTGTGATTAGCTGCCATCTAATGTGAGTGAAGGACACTATAATGATGTTGTAGTCATTGCTGCTGCCATGCAGCATCTAATTCTGGGTTCAAAACCTGGCCTGTGCCAGATGCCAGTTGCCGGAGTTTTACTGAAATTCAGATGAGAATCCAATGTACCTAAAACTGTTCAATCGGCAAGTTGCTCACTTTAAAAATAGTGATGGATCTTTTGTTCTTGCTTTAGAACATCCGCATGGAATAGCAGGAGTAATCATGACTGTTGATAGATAATACATCACTGACACCTGACATCAAGAGGCTAATCAAGGCACTACATGATTCCACACCCTTAACAAATCTTTTCCACTGAAAATGCCAAATGGAGAGACCTGTAGACATGGTTAAAAGCAATTTATTTCAAATCAGTTATTCAATCAAACAAAAATGGCATATTGTTGTTTGAAATAACAATGTGCTTACTGTTAATTTAAGACGCTAGTACAGATATATCAGTAACAAGAACAACCAGGGAGCAATTTGGACATACAGTGTGATGCCACCTCCTCATGTTGACACAGTGGCATGTTCTGCTATTTTTAAGGCTCAGTAGATGGAGTTTGAAACTAGATGTTTCAAGTTCTTACTTTGTCTGTGTAGGAGTTTTTTCTAGTTTTCCTTTCACATCAATATACTGTATGTGCAAAATTAATGAGTTGTAAATTAGTACAGTATGTGTGAATAATCTCTGAGAGGCTGGTACCCTCTCTAGGAGTGATTCCTGCCTTGCACCTGATGCTGCTGGGATTAAGCGTGGCTGCCTAAACTTTGTTTAACTCATACGGTAAATGATGGATAGAAGTCCTTATATTTCATCTAATATAGAAACAATATGCACACTATAGATGGAAGCCCATTTTAATGGACAGTACAAATATGATCAGGCTAAATTATATCTGGATATAGTCCAGATACAAAATGCATGTTAATGCCAATTATAGAAGAAGCCACATTAATAATTAATACTGTAATGCATGAGCAGTGCTGGAGTCCAAGTTATTTGCTGCATTAAGTCAAACTAAGGACATTTTGTGCATCTTTACATACTTAAAACTTTACAAAGTGAAATCCATTTTTAAATCTAGATTTAGCATCATGTTGAGACACTTTTTATGATGCATTTTATTGGGACCCTGAAAATGACACAACTTATGTATACATTGGCATTCATTACAATTTTTTTATTATTTTTTTTTTTTTAACAACAGGACTTGTTTTCTGTTATTTAAAAATTTTCCCTCAGAAAACTGTACAATTGTCAAAGTATGATGGCCTTTTGAAATGATCAAGCCAATCATTTTACTGCCAACATTATGAAATACATGCTGTGCCATGAAATTTCAGTCATTCATCAATTTGTCTCTCCACTAAATGTATAAATAATGGCATAGCTTCAAACAGTTCAATTACTGCCATGCTCTACAAAAATTTACGCTCAAAGTAGATTAAATGTGTTGAATATAAAGCACCTTGTGCTTGGTATACATTTTTCATTGCAGCAATTGAAAAAATGGATATTCAGTTTTATTGTGTAAATGTACAAAAGGAGCGCTACAGCACATAAATACAGCAGTCAACACAGTTAAAATGGGCATTGAACCGAGATATTTCAAATAATAGTATAAAAGAATTATTTTCAATGATGGGTTTTAAAAAATATGCCAGTCGTTGGAAGAAGGGAAACCTAGTAAATAAAGCTCAGTTAAGTCACAGGTCATTGATTTTCAAACTCTTGCAGCTGCACAACATTGGCAGTAAACAGATTTGTGTTAAAGTATTTGCTGCAAAGTTTGTAGCTTCCTAGGTTTTCAACATTTATTATAAATTAAAAATGACAGTAATATCAGCTAGACACTGGAGTCGTTCTGTTGTGACTTGCACCAAATCCAGAAATAAAAAGCCAAAGCCAAGCATCACCAATAAAAGTACCCCAAGTCCTTGTTTTGGACTCATGATTAGGATAAACCTTCTCATTTAAGTAACAAAACTCTATTTGGACTACAATAATATTTCCCGCAAAGAACCTTCCAAGTACAACAGACAGAATGCAGGTCTTCAGTGAGGAAGTCAAGATTTGTTTTTCATCCTGAATGGGTGTATACAGCATATATTTATGTTATTTCCTCTTTTGCAGAACATTTTTTGCTACAATACATACTGTTTTTAGCTAGATGGGAACCCACCCAGTTTATTTTAAAAGCTGTTTCTAAATTTACCATTTTTTATTTACCGGCTGATTGAAAGCAATATTTGCTCTTTCTTCTCATGTCAGGTTGCATGCTTACTGTAAACATTGCTACTTCTCACTGAACAGGCATCCAGGCTTGACACTTTAATAGATGATCAGTGCCATTATGTCTTGAAGCTGCACTGGTTATAGATCTCCATGACCAGCTGACAGTTAAAAGTACAACATGACTTTAGAGCACTAATGCAAATACTAAATCCAACATGTCTCTTTAATGGGGGTTAGGGTGCATCCCGGTTTTTGGAAAACTCACATTTAATGACTACTGAAAAGAGTTCAGATCTCCTGCTTGGCTCTTTTGTTATATTGTTACATCTCACACAAGGAGTAAATCTGGAATTAATTTAAAATATCTTCTCATCAATATCTGTCACCAGTCACATCTAAAACCAGAAGGCAAGGGACTTGTCAAAATATACTGACAATGATGAGCTCTGGCAGGCTCCATTAAATTACAGCTTCCTGTAGAATGTGAGTGATCAAAAGGAAAACCGAGTTTCAACACTGTCAAGTTACAAGCTATATTTCTAAGCAGAAATACTGGTCAATATCTCCAATCATAGTAAGTAAGTCACTCTTTTATTTATCTGTCTCTGTGTTGTCCATATAACCTGGCCATGAGGTATGAACGCCTGTGAACATCAACATCCATCCTCGTAAAAAGATCAGTCCAAGACATTTTTTTCAAACCTGTCTTGCTGGGTGACATGACTGTATTTTAAGACTATGCTAGAGACTACCTGTCAACGTTGCTCACCATCATTACAGACAATTCGCAGACTTAAAAACTGAAAGTCTGACATTATGACAAGATGAGAGAAGGAAAGTGAAGCACTTAAATATTGAGTGACAAGGAAATTCAAAGTGTGTCAAGAGCAGAACCAATGCCACCAAGACAAGACCCGCCTGCTGTTTGCATTTTAATCTTGAACTACTTTACTTAGAGTCACTCTATTACTGCACAAAAAAATACAGCTTAGGTAACTTTATGGCTTAATAATGTGATCTGTTTAGAATGTGTGTATACTTGTGGATTTATTTGATAAAATTAAACTCTCATTATACTGTACTGTCCCATTCTAGTCAAAAGTGTACTTTTGACTGGTTCATAACTTATTAGCTGCCATTAGGAAAAGCAACAAGTTATACCTGGTTGGGTTTTCAAATTGTGTCAAATATTTTGTTAAATATTAAAAATATTAATGAATCTTAACTCTTTCTGCTATTAACACTATTGACTATATTTTTGATGGTTTGTTGCTGTGGACGATTTTACATCTTTTAATATATAATAATGTGTGTTTGATTGTTGTATTTTAACTCTAGAATTGTAATTAATATACCTGAAAACAAGAAACTGTATAATAAAAAAAATAAAAAGTAACAACAGACCAAATTAGATGACAGTAATAGGAGCCTTCTACTACTTCCCAGTGCCATCTTGATTGCTGGGCAATACCACTGAATATTGGGTGACCACACAGGGGAGAGTTTCTACATTCGTTACATTTGTCCACACTGGTGTCTTTAGAAGATCAGACTGCTTTTAATTAGCAGTTTGACATTCCTTATCACCCCCATCATTGAGCCATGTGGCATTTTTAAACAGGAGAATACTACAACACACAGCTCCATTATCCATGTATGTCTACAATACATACAGTAAGTGCATTACTTCCTGCTGTATTCCCTCCTGTTCTTGCCCTCTCTTGTTAAAGGGATGAGGAAGCACCCTCTTTGCATGGTTTAGTTAACTATTATCCAATTTATTTCAATATGTAAAGACTGTTGACAGAATTCTGTAATTATCTTTAGAAATTAAATATGGTATCCAGCAGGCCTGTGTACGTAGGCCTTTTTTCACCTAACACGCTTCCATTGGAAACCACATTAGAAAATGTTACTTTCACTTGCTGTAACTTTCATATTAACCAACACCTCTCTAACAGTGTTCTTAATTAACTGTTTCATTGTAGTAAAAGACTGGATGCATGATAACTACTTGTCTCTGAATACACAAAAAAACAAATATTATTCCTTATTGACGGAATAATACAAACCACAACAATATTCAGTTAAGATTATGAAGAACAAAGAATTGACAAATTAATTCATGCACTTATTTTTTAAAAGAATTGACTACTGTAATGCATTATTTACAAAATACTGCTGCAAGAATCAATACAAAAACTACAATGTATGAACACACAATTCATGTTCTTAAATCTTTACACTGGCTTCCAGTTAAACTTACGACTAATTTTAAAATAATCTTTCTTACAAAAGCTTTAAATGATGTATCCCCTTCTAACCTTTCAGAGTTTATCATGCAAACCTGATCATGATTTAAGACCTCGAGAAGCCATTCTACTAATGATTTCAGGAGTTAATAAAACAACAGTGTGAGGTCAAGCGTTTTAGCTAAAGAGGCCCAAAGCTGTTAAATGAGATGGCTGCTTGTGTAAGAGACACTCCTTCAGTCCCAGCCTATATTTCTAGTCTGAAGGCTTACTGCTTTGGTCTAGCATTCCCTTATCATACCTGCTGATTATTGCATATTTGTGTTAGTGATTTGTATACATGTATTAGTATTACAATATTACTCTGTTTCTTTTCTTGGTATCCTGTTGTGGCAGTTGGTGCAACGGCTATACCACCACGCCATTCTTCTGCCCATTGAAAATACACCAGACATACCAAGGATGAAAGGATTTTGTTTTCTTATTTGACCGCCCAGCACAAACTTGCATAATATTGTGGCATGCATGGTGGGGGTTAAGAGGTATGCAGTTGGCAAAGTCTTTAGAACTGTGACTACTACTAATTTTGTCTTTCCATTCTAGTCAACTGTGGACTATCTCAAGAGTTTTTTTTTTTTCTCTCCATGGATGCTAATGACAGGAGTTTCTGTTTTCATCTTTTCTACTGTCAAATGGTCACATCAACAGTAACATTAATGGCCATTTATTGTTAAGGTGCATTCATGTTAATCAGTTTGAAATTATGTTTTCCTGTGTGTTTAAACTAATCCGTATTTGTATGTTTGTACATTACATAATTTATAAACTTTGCAATTGTATTTTACCTTTGAATTTGTTACAGAAATAAACAGAACTTAATACTACCTGCAAATGGAACATTTATTAAATTCCTTTGTTTGGATTATTGACGCATAGTTAGTGTTCAAAATGATACTTTTAACTGAATATTAAAAAAAAGAGTAATGACCTCAAATTGTATGTTAGTTATTAAAAAAAAGTCAGTAATACATTTGGTTTCCTGCTTGCACTTACTGTATATATTAGCTAGGCCTGGGTAAAAATATGGAATTTCCAATTATTCTTTTATTTATTTATTTTTAACAATTCAGTATCAATTCTTAAAGTCTCAAACTTTGATCTTATGAATCTGTAACCTGCTCAACTACTATTGGAACATAGATTTTTGCTCATCTTCATTCTTGGCATCCTTATCCAGTAAATGTCGCTAATGCGGCCGTTAAGGCTTTCTATTGAAAATACCCTTTACTACCTTGTATAAAATGGGGATTCCTCCTCAACTGAAATCAGCGCCTAACCTTAAATTAGATGTATGGACTTGCTACAGATTCATACAGTGCATCCGTAAAGAACAACTGGATAAAAGCAAAGCCATATGTAAGCTGTGCAACTCAGAAGTATTCTTGTAACACAACAAATTTGAGAAATCCCAGCATCACCCAAAAACATCATCTCAGTCAACATCAAAAAAAGTAGAGTCTAAAAAATCTACACTGGAGACAGCATTGAGCTCCCAGCTTCAATTTAATTAGCCACATGCCAAAAAATATAACAGAATCAATAGCAATTTTTATCTGTAAAGATATGAGACTTTACACAATTTATAGAAATGAAGGCTTTTGACAAATTATACAGGTTTTGGAACTATGGGATATTAATACCATCCAGAGAGCAAATGAATGAAGTTATGGTATCTAGGCTTTGTGAAGATCTTAAACAAAACATTGTCACATCTCTCAGGTCAGCATAGTGAGTCGCCCTAACATACAGCAGTTAGACTTTCAAAACAGCAGCTTCCTACGTGACAATCACATGTCACTATATTACAAATGACTGGGAACCTGTGGTGGATGTGCTATAGACAAGAGCGCTGAATGCCAGTCACACCAGAAGCAAACCTGCTACCTATATGCAAAGTTGCTGAGAAGGCTGGCTGTTATTCCAAAAACATTTCTAGCATTTACAATGTGCTGTTCCATCACGTGACCACACAATACCAAGGTTTGTTTGTTGGGAAGTCCAATAAACGTTTTTCTTTAAGCACACGGTTAGCTGTACTACTTTGGTAGAAAAAGTTTGCAGTGCACCTCACCCGACCGAACAAGGCAACTGTCAGAAATTTCAGGGCAACCTGTGATACCAAAGTGTGTGCACAAAGCAGCTGATGACATGTAGCTCCGTAAGCTGTACCACACAGATCATATTAGCGGCACTGTCACTCACGATGGTTAGTTCTTTGTCTTTTACTGTATGTGACATTCATCCAACACTGCAGTCGACAAGCATCAGTTCTAGATCCTCATTTTAAAACACATCCTTTTTGTCTGAGGTGGAACTGTGAGGACACATTTTCGAGACTGATTAACATGACTGCTACATGTGAGCAACTAAAGATATGAGTAACACAGAATTACAAAAAGACGCAAGTCTTCCCACTGTACCTTTAATTTCGACTAACTCAAGATAATGTCCAACAGGGGAATAACTTTCGTTAACAGTTTAGTTGAAGGGTGTCTAATAGGTCACTGAATAAAATTTATTATTTAAGAAGCAATATTTGATTATTTTATAATATTATTTGCAAGGTGATATACAGTAGTTGTTTTATAGATTTCATTGCATTGTATTAAAACAAGGAGCCCCCCATAATATGTGTGGACTCTGATGTGGCAATACATGTTAGTTAAATTATTGTGAATTTTGAATGAGGACAGGGCTGTGAAAAAGTTTTTTTTTTTTTAATAAACAGCAATAATATTTTCCTCCACATCATGCAGATATTGATGTTAACTGTTCATTGCTAATCAAGCATAGTTTCTAAAATGCCATTCCATGCTTATACAGATGTTATGAAGTCCCTATGTAGATGCCCTTCAAATAAAGAGATACTGAAATTTGTCACATTATTATAATGTTCTCTAAGCATGGTTAAGTACTTTCTAAATATATCCGTGCATACTAATTCAATCACGATAAAACTGATATTGAATCGGGACATTGTGAATCAACACTGAATCAAATTGGGACATCAGTGCTGATAACCAAACCTACTATAAGCAATCCTGGATGCAAAAAAAAGTAAAACTAATTACCCTTTTCTTAGATACTCATAACCTAGCATTATAAACATTATCAATTAGAAAGATATTCCCAGAACCAAGTCATTAAATGGTTACACCTTATAAAGTCTATAAGCTTTTTTCAATTTTACTCAGCTTAAAGATCACTCTACAATATGTAAAACACAGTTAAATAAAATACAATTAATACAACACCTCCAAAAGAGATTTAAGACGTATTAAATCATAATCAACATTTTAATATCACTTTTACCCAATTTGGAGAGCTATGTGAACAGAAGGCCCATTATAAAATAGCTCCTCACATAGATTAAAATATCAAAAGGTAAAGAGTACAAAGGCAGGGGCCCAGCAGGATTAGTTTAAGTGGGACATTAACAAATTCTTGGCAAACACTGAGAAAGCTTCAAAACATTCCTTAAAAAATGTATTTCCCAGTTTTAGATAATATAAGACATTGCTTTCCCATTGAGTTTTGGAAGTTTGGTTAAGATTCTAAAGTAAGATTTTTTTTTTTCTGTAATAAAAAAGAGGTGTTTTACAATGTAATTTCAGACAGATTTGCACCAGAATGATTAACATTTTCCTAAAAAGAAATTATATGTATGGTACACTGATGAAAATGTTGTATTGTATTATAAATGCAGCTAACACGCACAATTCAAAAACTATGTTTTAAGAAACAATAACTATTCCAAAAATGTTGCATACATTTCTAAAATACAATAAAAAGAAAAGCAGTTTATGAAGTTACAAAAAACATGGCATAAGTAAGTAATGCAAGGCCCCCAGATGTGATCCTGATCAAGTACAAGGATAAATATGTCTAATGTCTGGGCAGAGGCAAAGCCAGCTTTTAATCTTGTGCTCCCAGAGGGTTTTCTCTTTTACAAAAAACCTAAAAGGGGTTTAGGATGGGTGGTTGCATTTATAAAATATTTGCCATGATCAGGGGTGACTGGAAATGGTGTCATTTATTTAAATGACTACATACTTTAATTGTTTGCAATGCTCCCCTAATAAACAAGAACCATATGCCTAAATGCTTCAGTGCTGTAAGAAAAACAGTCTTGCTGTTGTCTCCAGTTCAATAGGCCAGCTATTATCATTTCACTTGGAGCGGTTCTTAACGACTGCTTGAAATGGAACAACAAAGTCAAAAATGAGAATTACAGGTAATTCAAGTGTAAAGTTATTAGGCCATCAGAAAAGAAGCTGCATGAGACAATTAAATCTCACTATTAAACGGAGCCCAAAAAGCAAATGAGATCTAAAAGTCTCCTTTCATTTCCTGGCAAGCAAAAGAAGCCAATTAAGGGCAAAGCTTTGCCATGTTGGGATTTCACCTTCTAAATATCTACAAATGCCAATTTTATTTGATGTCTTTTCTACAAATATTTGATGTTGAATGCAAATTGTAAAAGACTTTTTGACACCTTTGGAGCACACTTTTGCTGTTGAGGAGGGAAAAGACCTATCGCTGAAAGTGAGTTTTTTTTTTTTTTTTTATATAAATCTCTAGGCAATTTCAAAAGGCTTCCTAATCCTTTGGGCTGAACTCTCCATGGCTCAGCACTTAAACATCCATGTGGTATACATTTCATAGTCCAGAGCCTATAATAACAGCTAAGTACTGTACACACAGAACAGTACAACCCCAGCCACCACCAACCCTTTGTGCTCTGCAAAATGTTAATACACTGCTTCAAAAAATTAAAGGAACATTTTGAAAACACATCAGATCTCAGGGGGAAAAAATCATGCTGGATATCTATACTGATACAGACTATGTAATGTGTTAGGTATGAAAGGATGTCCCATCGTTTGATGGAAATGAAAATTATCAACCTACAGAGGGCTGAATTCAAAAACACCACGAAAATCAAAGTGAAAAAATGATTTGACAGGCTAGTCCATTTTGCCAAAATTTCATTGCAGCAGCTCAAAATCATACTCAGTAGTTTGTATAGCCCCTATGTGCTTGTATGCATGCCTGAGAACGTCGGGGAATGGTCCTAATGAGACGACGGATGGTGTCCTTGGGAATCTCCTCCCAGATCTGGTCCAGGGCATCACAGACCTCCTGGACTGTCTGAGGTAGAACCTAACGACATCGGATGGAGAGAAACATAATGTCACAGAGGTGTTCTATTAGATTTAGGTCAGGCGAGTGTGGGGGCCAGTCAATGGTATCAATTCCTTCATCCTCCAGGAACTGCCTGCATACTCTCGCCACATGAGGCAGGGCATTGTCGTGCACCAGGAGGAACTCAGGACCCACTGAATCAGCATAGGGTCTGACAATGGGTCCAAGAATTTCATCCCGATACCTAATGGCAGTCAAGGTGCTGTTGTCTAGCCTGTAAAAAACTGTGCATCCCTCTATTGATATGCATCCCCCGATCATCACTGACCCACCACCAAACCGGTCATGCTGAACGATTTTACAGACAACATAACGTTTTCCATGGCTTCTCCAGACCCTTTCACTTTTGTCACACGTGCTTGAAGGTGAACCTGGTCTCATCTGTGAAAAGCACATGGTGCCAGTCGAGATTCACAGTGCTGGGCAGTGAGCACAGGGCACACTAAAGGACGTCTGGCCCTCAGGCCACCCTCATGAAGCCTGTTTAATGGTGATGCACTGATATGAAAATTTCTAGCTGATATCGATAGTGAATAATTTTGGTGGAGGGGGAAGTCCGATAATGATAGATAGATAGATAGATACCTTATTAATCCCCAAGGGGAAATTCACATACTCCGGCAGCGGCATACTGATAAAAACAATATTGATTAAAGAGCAATAAAAGCGCACTGCAAGTTAAAAAATGCAAGGTGAACAGTGTGAGGTGGGTATAACATTCTATAATCCTGTGTAGTGTTAACGTTTACCCCCACTAGGTAGAACTGAAAAGTCGCATAGTGTGGGGGAGGAACGATCTCCTCAGTCTGTCAGTGGAGCAGGACAGTTACAGCAATCTGTCGCCGAAGCTGCTCCTCTGTCTGGAGATGATACTGTTCAGTGGATGCAGTGGATTCTTCATGATTGACAGGAGCCTGCTCAGCACCCGTCGCTCTGCCACAGATGTCAAACTGTCCAACACCGTGCCTATAATAGAGCCTGCCTTCCTCACTAGTTTGTCCAGGCGTGAGGTGTCCTTCTTCTTTATGCTGCCTCTTCAGCACACCACCGTGTAGAAGAGGGCACGCGCCACAACTGTCTGATAGAACTTCTGCAGCATCTTACTGCAGATGTTGAAGGACACCAGCCTTCTAAGGAAGTATAGTTGGCTCTGTCCTTTCTTGCACAGAGCATCAGTATTGGCAGTTCAGTCCAATTTATCATCCAGCTGCACTCCCAGGTATTTATAGGTCTGTACCATCTGCACACAGTGACCACTGATGATCACAGGGTCTGGGAGGGGCCTGGGCCTCCTAAAATCCACCACCAGCTCCTTGGTTTTGCTGGTGTTCAGGTATAGGTGGTTTGAGTCGCACCATTTAACAAAGTCCTTGATTAGGTTCCTATACTCCTCCTCCTGCCCACTCCTGATGCAGCCCACGATAGCAGTGTCGTCAGCGAACCTTTGCACGTGGCAGGACTCCGAGTTGTATTGGGAGTCTGATGTATATAGGCTGAACAAGACCGGAGAAAGCACACTCCCCTGCGGTGCTCCTGTGCTGTTGACCACAATGTCAGACCTGCAGTTCCCGAGACGCACTTACTGAGGTCTGTCTGTAAGATAGTTCATGATCCATGCCACCAGGTATGAATCTACTCCCATCTCTGTCAGCTTGTCCTTAAGGAGCAGAGGTTGGATGGTGTTGAAGGCGCTAGAGAAGTCCGGAAACATAATTCTTACAGCACCACTGCCTCTGTCCAAGTGGGACAGAGATTGGTGTAGCATATAGATGATGGCATCCTCCGTTTCCACCTTCTCCTGGTATGCAAACTGCAGAGGGTCGAGGGCGTGGTGGACCTGTGGCCTCAGGTGGTGAAGCAGCAGCTGCTCCATGGTGTTCATCACATGTGACATTAGTGTGACAGACCGGAAGTCATTCAACTCACCAGGATGTGATAGTTAGGTAGTTCTGCTTGCATTGCACAAGTAATAAACAACAAATATTTGCAAAATCTGAAAAATTTAAGTGCATTTATTTTCTGATATGAAACGTATACCAACACTTGGCATACAAATAAACAAAACCAGCCTCTAGGTTATATAGTTTTATAACTTAACTGCTCTCATTTTAAGTCACTGGAAAATAATTTTAATTCACTGTAGGCAACATTAACTTACTTTAATAAACACAATACAAAGTCTCTGAATTACATATTTGATACCTTAATTGCTCTCATGTACATATTTCCAATAACTATTCTGTTTAAAATTTATAACACAAAAAATTTGCATTACCAATTCATTTTACATACTTCTGTTTACAGTATGCCTTAAACAGTAATTGTTTTGGACACAGACTACCCAGTGTGGTGCAAACTGTTCTTCACAAAATTTGAGCATCTCAGCTTTCTCCCAGCTCAGCCTATTTCGTTTATCGTCTATTACATGAGATGTAGAACTAAATAGTCTCTCACTGTCTATGCTGGTATAAGGCACTGACAGGTACTTTCTCACCCACTGTGCCAGTGCAGGGTGATGACTTGTATTAGTTCCACAGTAAACAAGTGGCATCTCGTTTTTAGAAATTGTGGGCTCTATTAGGTAGCCAACTACTTCCTGCATGTAGACACTTGTCCTCTGTGATACTGAACTATTTTCTTGAATGATCTCACTGAGCATGTCAAACAGAAAAGCTATATTTGAACCACCACCTGTGTCTAATATGTGTGCCCACTTTGACTGTAGAATTTCTCAAAGAGAACAACATAGAAAACAAAGCCTGTTGAGCTTCATATAATAACGTTCACCAGAAAGAGAACAGGTTAATTACCACCTTCATAAAGATTTTTTTTTCACAGTGTCAGACAGCACGCAGATTAATCTTGCCTTCTCTATTGTCAGCAGAAACACATTTCTCGATCGGTGTTGTTTTAAAAACTCATCAAATAACTAGTTATACCTTGGGTTGAGCATAGTTGTGATAAAGTTAAGAGGCTGGAAGAGATGGTCTCGAAGTGCTTAATTAATGCATTCAGTAGAATATTTTTTTTTTGTAGTTTTAACTCTGCAGTTGTAATCAGCCTCTTTCCTCTGTAGCTATTTGTGGGATTCTAAACGGGAAATCATGTCAGCTGCAGATGAATCTGCAATAATTTCTCTTGTAATTTGATCAAATGGAGAGAGAGGTATGGATAAATTTTCCAAATTAATATTTGTTTTGGACAAAAATCTTTGAGTACCTACTGGAAAGCGTTGGTGTCACAACAACTTCTAACCCAATAACAGCTTTATTCCATGTACTCCCAAGATGGGCTTAACCCTAGAAACTTTCTTGATGTTATAGTACTAATGAAAAAGCAGCTCACTACTCAAAACGGTAAATGTAGGAAGCACCCAGAACCAAACCTGTTACCTCTTGATTATGAGTCAGCAGTTCTTACCGCTGTAACACCCAAGCGGTTGTGTCAGCATCGTACCCTAACCCGATTTCTTGTTCTTCGGTTATATACTTGAATAAAAGCACATTTATTTTGTTACTCTTGTACCTTTTGTGAAAGTGTTTATTTGATATTTGGACTTCAAGTCTTCACATATTATACACTTCATGTCAACATTTTGTCATTAGTACTATAACATGAAAAACGTTTCTGTTTTTGGTACGTGTTCAACATTTCCTGTCATCCTACATTTACCCAGATTTTTGTAGACAAGGAAAACACATGACATGCATGTGTTCCAAATAATGATATTTTATTAACCCTATACAAATACAGGCACCTCGCACCCAGACAAACAGGCACGAGCTGGGAGAAATTTTTTTCCTGAGGCAGTGTAAGGAGGTGAGGGATAGCAGGCTGCTTGTGCTGATTGACACATCTGCAAAACAAAAGATGCTATTGGAGCGATGCAAAGGAATTTAAGGTTGTTTTTTTCATAGGCTTCAGGGATTCTAGTGTTAAAGTGGAGAAAGACAAACAAATCATAACTGCCTTTACCTCGCTACTAGCACATAGACTTATCTTGCTAAAATGGAAGACTCCCAACCCACCACCTTTAACTCAGTGGGTAAATGATGTCCTAAACTATCTGAAATTGCAAAATACGACAGGATCTAATCAATAACATTTTAGAACAATCTTCTATATCGGGGAAAAGGATACTCTTCCTTCCTTGCTGCTTCAAAGATTTCCTTTGTTGGCTGGATCTCCTCTCTTTCATTCTTTTGGGTGGGGGTTGAATTTTGGTTTTGTTTGGTTCGACTTAATTATATGGATTGTTGTTTGCTTTTAATTAAAATTGATACAAATAATTTAAGAAAGTTTCTATTGGTGTCCACTGATAGGCATTAAGTGTTGCAGACAGCTTGTGATCTGCAGAGTAAGCAACAAGTAGTCACTTTTGCTTCTGCAGACTTTGCTTCATGTAAAACTTGTAGCATCCTGTTTAAGTGGCTTCTGAGACAACCCAACTGAATTTATACAGATTGCAGTCATGAGTAAGCAAGAGGAGAGGTGTTGGAAAAGACCTACTATTTGTCTGCATATGTTAACCAAGTCTATGACACTGTGCTGACTTAAAATGTCATTATTAATTTTGAAGAGTATGGGCTATACAAGGTAAACACGGAATATCATTATCCTCCACATTTCATTGCCACAAGACAGCATGCAGTCTTTATTTGTCAATTTTACATCTGTTGAACATATTAATTAATATCTATGACATGGACTATGCAGAATGAGACCCAGCTAATTCTGATCATGAAGGAATACCTATGCAGCTTAAATTCACAATCTATTCATTGAGTGGTTAGATTTGGCATGGTGGAAGGACTTAGATTGAAGGTCAGTATATTCATTGCAAAGCTAAGCACCACATCACTGTTGAGTATTTTCTGGATATGACTGTCTAAACTGTTGTACATCCTTAGCAGGCAGATGTCAGAAAAATAACGCTGACTGGAAATTGTCTAACGAGGTTCTAGGTGTACTATTAATCACTGAAACCCAGTGGCCTCGCCTATAGAGAAAGGCTGATCATCAAGTGCGATGGATTCCATTACTTTCCACGTAATATTTGAGCTTTTGCAATGTCCGAATTTAATTTTCTTCGGCTATCAAATGCTTATGCTGCTGACAGAGGTCTGCTATCCTTGGCCTGCACTGAATCTTGAGCGTTCTTGATTAAAGCAGATTTGCTTTTCAGAAACAAGCCAGGTTTCTTAGTATACCGTGCCTTAAGGTGAGCAATCAGATTTGTTGTATTGTAGTTTTTACTAGTATTCCCTTCTTTGTGACATTTTCCCAAAGCCGAGCTCACAAATAGTATTTCTAGTGTGCTCTTCAGAAAAGCTAAAGTGAGCCCACACCACAGACAGTTTTCTACTTGATAAGTTTTGCTGCTAAAGTATCACGGGGAATGTCCTTGCAACAGGAATAAGTAAATATCGGTGTACTTCTAACAATCAACCAATTGTCAATTGTTGAATTTTGTTGCTTTATCAGCTGATAACGATAGTGGGCCTATACAATTGGTATATCCCTAATTTTTAATTATAGTCTTCATCATCAAAGCAATAATTTAAGTAAAAAAAGTTAATAAATAAACAAATAAATCTGGAAATTATGAAATCTCCTCTCAGACAGCTTTATACTGTATAACTTCAACAACAGACCTTGACAGGAAAAAGCATGGCACAATTTATGTTAAAATTTCTCACTATGCCTCTATTATTAAAATTAGACAAAACCTGCATTTCCTAAAGATACTGTATATTTGGAGATTTAAACTAGTGTTTTCAATCCCTTATATACATTTGTTATCCTTGTTACTAAGTTACTGTCATTTAAGTTGGCAGTGCTTCAAATAGCTGACCTGGTGTGATTTGTAAGCTGTTTTAGACAAAGAATCAACCAAATTAATGACATTTCAAAGTAGAACCATTTATCTACTTATTCTACTTCTAAGGTTACTGGGTGCCTAAGTCCACTTCCAGAGGAATAATAAACTGTAGGCAGGAGACCAATACATCATACCCACTCTTATTCATTCATATCAACCAAACTGGACTCAAACAAACTGCATCATAGCCTGATTTTCTACTACATGCCTCAATGAGAACTCTTTTTCAAAATCAGTTATTTTTTTTAAACCTTGTGACCTACAGAAATTATAAAGTAGGTCTATATCAAAATCTCTCTATATATATCTATATCTATCTATTTATATATCTATATATATCTATATACTGTATATCTATCTATCTATCTATATATATATCTATATATATCTATATCTATATATATATATATATATATATATTGAAAAAGGCGCTATATAGCGCCCGACCCGGCACAGACCACGCAGAGGCAACGTGTGCAAAACACACAGGCTTTTATTTTTCTTCAGCTGTGCGACACGTCTTCCCCGTGCCACACAGCCCAAACACAGTCCAAATCACCAAACAAAACACAAACCACAATTATCCTTCACCTTCTCTTCCACCACTCCTCTGCAAGCTTAGTCCTCCTCCTCCCAACCCTGGCTCCGAGAGTGGTGGTGTCTGGGCCCTTTTATAGCCCACCCGGAAGTGTTCCAGGTGATTAACCACCTGGTCCTAAATGAACTTCCGGGCGGGGCTGAAAGCTCGTCCAGCCGGGCTGTGGGAAGCAGGCAGCTCCCCCTAGCGGCCACGCCGGACCCCAACCAAGTTGTGGAGGACTCCATCTCCCATGGAGCCCTGCGGCCGGTTGGGGAGTCACCGTCGGCCAGGGAGGCTGCCATCAAGCGTCCCGGGGGAGGTATTGGACTGCCCATGGCGGCTCCCCCGGAACATCAGTAGCTGGGGCGTCCCTGCCAGGCATGGGACCCGGCTGTCCTTCACAATATATATATATATATATATATATATATATATATATATATATATATATATATATATATATATATATATATATATATATATAAATCGTGGATACAAAATGATCAGAATATTCCTGCTTCACAGATAAATGATGTTTAGCTCTCTTTATAGATAAACTGGCCCAGTCACAGGACAATAACAGGATAATAACAATAACCGCTGTGGGTATTTACTCGTGCCTTCTCACTTTAACACAATACATTGCTCGCTTAAATTATAATAGTACATTTCATTTATATAACACCTTTCCCATGCTCAAGGCACTTCTATGTCTGTCCAATGGCGCTTGTGTTTTTTAGGGGGTGGTAGTTTATACTGTAAAATACAGAGATATGCATCAGTTATTTGTGAAGCAGTGATATCCTAATCATTTTGTATTTTTCAACACTGATGATCATTCAGAACTAACCATTCAGGTCCAGTTTTCCCTAACTTTCCCGATTCTGGATTTCTCGTAAATGAAACATTATCAATAAGGACTAACCAAAATCATCGTTAGATGATCTGCACTAACTGAATGCACCAGTTCAGCAGATGACCTTCCAGATATCTGGAATTCAGCCTCATTTTTTTTTTTCTTTCTTCTGACTTTAAGAGACACATCATACAGAGAATCGCATCCACAGACGCCTCTTTTTTGTGTGTATTTTTTCACTTGATATTTGTATCTGTCAGAAATGATATCCCTGCAAAACACTGTTTATCACTGACAGAAAGCTGAACAGTGATTCTGGTTATTCTTTATTGGCAGTGTTTCATTTAAGAGTAATCTAGATCTGGAATGAGCGAAGAATGAGCCTTCTTTGTGTGGAAAAAACTGGAGCTGCATTGCTTCTTGTGTATACTGATCAGTGATACCGATTTATCAGAATATTCCTGCTTCACAAATAACTGATGTTTTGTCCTGGGATGGGTATTTTAACTATAAATTGAACTTAATAAAATTCAGCTTATGCATCCATTGCATTCTACACTCAAAAAGTATTCTGACAAATAATATCTTTTATATTTTTTTCTAATCAAGTTTTCACTTAACGTAAGACATTTTCATGTATGTGAAATCCACAGACTAAAGCCAACTTTAGTCCCTGGGTATTTTTTAGTCCTTTCCCACATTAAGACAGGAGATCCCACACCTATTTACTAGTGTGTATGTGTGTTTTAGGGGTTGTTTAACTATGAAAGGAGTAAATATCAGTTATTTGTGAAGCAGAAATAATTCTGATCATTCTGCATCCCTGGACAGTGATCAGCATCCACGAGAAACAAAGCAAATACAGTGGATTATCCTTTCAGCAAATGGGACTCTTCTCCTCCATGATGTAGAACGTCCTTTAATGAAACGCTCAACATTTGGTCATGTTAAACTAACGTTTCATGAGATGAAAAAACAGACATACAGCAGCTGTGATAAATGCTTTCCAAAAACTTGGGAGGGACAGAAGGAGATGGAGAGGCAGGCGGCACAAGTCAAAGGGGGATGGAAATGGGCGAGGAGGCAGGGATCTGTGCAAATGTTTGAAATAATGAAAGAAAAAAAGTGCTTTGGAATAGAAGACCCCCAACCAAGACGGCTTGCAAAATAAAATACACCCGATAGCTATAAGCTACTTATGGAAATAAAAATAATCTGATCAAACAAATTAATAAATCAATTGAATGGATTGCCATCTTTTGCCAAACCACCTCCACGCAAGTGAGGATGACCCACATCCTGCAATTACATCTAATGACGTGAACTGTGAGGCTGTTTTATCCCAGTGCATGCTTAGGTGCTCGCTTTATGCACACACAGTAATCTATCTTGTTAGGTTACATGAGACAGTGAATGCATGGACTCTCAAAGTGTGTTTTGATTGTTTTTTGCAAAGTAATACACTCGATATTTTCAGCTCACACATTGTTAAAAAAAACAATTAAGATATTATCGTAAATGATAAGATATTGAAAACTCCTACTCCAAGGTTAGTTCCTACCTTACACCTGATGCTGAACTAGGTCAGTGTTCTCCCTAGCATCTTTAAACCGGGTGCTCCATCCGGCTAATTTAGGTAAGGGCCCTGCTGTCATCTCGCATGACATTGCGAGATGACAGCCGCATATCTACTGATCTGCAGAGATGGCAAGGGATGAACAGGCAAATATTTTAGAAGCAGGATCACATGTGGCGAGGGGAGAGGTGTGGGGCGAGACGTTGCCGATCACTCGATGCTGAACAAGATGATAGTGGGGATGAGGCGGAGCGGAGTTTACAAGCAAAGGGTATGGAGAGGTGGACTTTCGAGAGGGGGCTGTACATGGTAATAGAGGGGTCGGAGCAGCTTAATACAGTAGCAAGGACTATGGAGAGGTGGGCGGTTGAGGGGGGAGCTGTTCATGCTAATAGAGGGAGCGGAGCGACAGTTCACAAGCAAAGAGGATGTGGAGGTGGGCGGACGAGAGGAGGACTGATAAAATGAAAAAGTCTAGTGGAACCAGCCTGTCGGATATCAAGAACAGGGCGTCAGGCAGTGACGTCTCTGTTATCAGTGTCAGTACAGTCTTTGTAGTGCTGCTAAGCGTACAGCTGCTAATTAATAGTAATTAACTAATAAAAATGGTAAACATTTAAATCCCCCATATTTCCCTGTCCCACCGAACCCGGCTACTTTTTCATGCAACCTGGCTGGAAAAAATTTCTGGGGAGAACACTGTAGATATTTGAGAAAAAGAGGTGAACAGCCATCCTTTCACAAAATTAAAAAACACTTGGACTCTGAAAACCAAAATATGGCTTTTTTATTCAAATAATAATGACAACGTTGTGCAACATTTAAAGAAAAAATTACTCTGACTGCATACCCATGATAAAAATATTCATATAGGAAAAACATTAAATGGTCTATCTCTGCAGTGTGCATGGCAAAGCTCAACTCAAATCAATTGCAGAAATCAAAGCAGTCCCTCAAGATGTAACACTCGACAGCATGATGCCAAAACTGTAAGAATGACTCCTTAATATTGAAGTTTTTTATTTAAAAAAGAAAGAACTCTACAGCAAGTAGCTGCAGACTTCCTAAATATCTTACTCTGAAAATAAAAACTTTTGTTATTTTATAAAGTCTTTATAGTTTCAACTACACCTTTGGCTCAAAATATAAATTAAGACAATTTGGACTGGTTTATGTATATGATTTAATAAAAAACACTACTGTCATTAAATCATCTGATATCTGCCAAAGGAAGAGGAAAAAAATCAATGAATAAAATAAGGTGATTAAATGTGAATAACTGCTGTAACCAAGAACTAGAGAAAAAAATATATCAAGGTATGAGAAATTCCCTCATATTGTAGCCAAGAGCAACTGAGTCCATTCCAGAAAGCTAATATCCTCTAAATATTTGACTGTGTCTAAAGTTTATAAAACCCACTAAATGTTAACAGGGTCATACTTGGAGCACAGACTGTTGTTAAATCCATTCTAGCAGCAAAATGTGGATTTTGATAGTAATAGCTCCCAAAGTCCCCATGACTATGTGCCAAAGTTAGCATTCTTGCTGCCAAGTAGTGTATCTTATTGCAACCAAATACATTATCATTTTTTTATGTCTTGCATACATTTAGCTAAGGATTATGGAACAAATGCAATTCAATCAGTGGCAGTGTAGAACTGGCCTTGATTTATCGTCTTGTGTCACCTGAATGAAATCTAGCCTTAGCAGTCATATGGAACAGATTCCCGTGGTCCCATGTTATGACAACACTCCCTGGACCTGTAAATTCCTGAAGACATGTGCTCAATTCAGGAAAAACTGCATTAAGAAGAGCAGACATCTTTCCAAACCATCTAACCCCAATTTCAGTAAAGTATTTTAGGAAGATGTGTCTGTACATCTTCAACAGTGATGATTTTATTTCAAAACCTTTGTAATTTTGCAAAAAAAGCAGGTCTTTTGAGATTATATACACACAAACACTAGTAATAAAATATATCTCCAAAAACTGAGAATCTTTAGGAAAATGAAGGTCTTGGTTGTTTAACCCTTAATGCCACAAGGGGTTTTTGGCATTATTGCACCTAAATTACATAACTTAAAAATAAATGGCTGTTATACAGCTACAAATGGCTGAAAAGTACTGAATACAACATTCCATATTTTATAAGAAATTATTTATATAATTAAAAGCCTATGTTTACACCAATATCAACTAGATAAAACCCTTAGCTTATAACAAAATTCAACTTTTCTACTTGTCACTTAGATCTAATACCTACTAGTCTGGTTAATTTCTGCTGGCCATATATCTCGCCATTGATAATCTCTATAACTCTATATCTCTATAATTTACTCATTGGCATTGTTAATCCTTCAGTAAAAATGGCTTTAATTGCATATATTTTGAAAAACCCTGGTTTAGACTCCGAATGTTTTTGTAATTGCTGCCCTATTTCTAATCTTCTACTTATAACAAAAATTCATGAAAAGATAGTTGCTTCTCAACTTCAGTCCCATCTTTCCAAAAAGAACCTGTTTGAACAGTTTCAATCTAGCTTTTGTCCAAAAGACAGCGATGAAACTGTATTGGTCAGAATTACAAATAATCTTATCCAGGCAGAAGACATGGGACTTTTAACGATTCTAGTACTTCTGGGTCTCTGTTCTGCATTTGATACTATATCACATCAGATACTTTTGGAATGTTAAGCTAGTTTTGAGTGTGGAGCCTTATGCTTCTATGGTTTTCCTCTTATCTTACGTCAGAAGACAGTTTGTTCAGGTGAAGGACTGTTCCACAGGGTTCAGTTCTGGAGCCACTTGTTTTCTTTTTTACATTTTTCCTATAGGTATAATAGGTATAAAGGTATAATATATTTTGACATTGAGGCATTCAGTTTCACTGTCATGCCGATGATACACAGATTTATTTATCTACTGAATCCAGCTCTGTTCTTCCTCCTAATATTCTTACTGCTTTTCTACAGGACATAAAGGATGACACATATTTTCCTTCAGTTAAACAGTAATAAAGCAGAAGTCATCCTTGTTGATACTAATTCTGTACTTGCTATGGTTAACAACTCTCCAATTTTGAAAAATAATACATTTACAAATATCTCCTCCCAGGTCAAAAGTCCGGGTGTCATTCTGGATAGTACCCTTTCTTTTTCATCTCAAATAAATAATGTTTCTAGGATTGCTTTTTTTCCATCTTCAAAATATTTCTAGACTTCATCCACTTTTGACAAAACATAACACTGATTTTTGGTTAATGCCTTAGTTACATCACGTACAGACTACTGTAATGCCATTTTGTCTGTCATCCCTAAAAACATCCATCGTTTCAAGTTATACAAGATTCTGCTGCTAGAATCAGCAGATCCTCATCTGCATCTTTACTTTCTGTGTCACACATTAAACTTTGTTCTATGGGAGCCAGAACTTTCTCTTAACACTAGAATAACCAGATCCTACGAAAAAACTCATAAATCCGTCCCACCTTAAATCGCTTCTTAAAACCGTTCTCACCTCTCCGCCAGAGTCTTTTGTTAATCTAAATGTTCTGATAAAAGAAAAGCTGCAAGTAGCCGGCTATTCCATTCCCCCACTGACTTAGAACGTGCACAAACTTCTCCCAGCTCATGCCTTGATTGATTGTCTGGGAGTGAAGTGGAGTTTTAGAGTGGAAATAATAGATCGTTATTTGGAACACACGCATTTCATGTCTGTTCCGTTTCTACAGTAATCTATGTAAACACATTGTTAAAACAGAAACGTTACCTATTTAATCTAATCTATCATTATCTGTTCAAGTTCTATTTAAATTTTAAATATAAGTATTTTTTATTTAGTCGACAGAAAAATCTTTGGTAGGAATGTAAGTTAAATTTAGTCATCATTGAATACATTTTTCTTCACCATAGAAATTTAAAAACTAAATTCAACTTACATTCCCACCAAAGATATTTCTGTCAATTAAATAGAACCTACTTATATCCAAACAGAACTTGAAAAGATATACTGTATATTTTCAAATCTGACTGGGCATTTTAGATCGACTTGACGCGCACTACATCGAGCCCGTGTGCCTCATTAAGCAACATGCCTCATTAAGTCAGTCTCTTCGCTCTTACTTTTTTACCGTTCATTTAATCATGGCTAGTAGTGAAAAAATTAGAAAATGGAAGGAGGATTACACTGAGTATGGCTTTACCAAAACAATTATTGATGGTGAATAAAGTATCCATTATTCATGAAGCTTCAATTGGTGATCTGTTTCTCTGCGTTAACCTCATATTTTTTCATACTTCTCAAACCAAGGGGGTGCGAAATCGGCATCGTCCATCACAGGGGGTGCGAGGGTAAAATGAATCGGGAATAACGTAACATGATTTTCAATATAATTGTTTTGTGACTGTTATGAGTGTTGCTGTCATCAAGGATTTGATTATTATTATTTCTTTCAATCAGGTTCGTATTTGAAGGATGTGTTGTGTTCAAGTTACATTCCGTGTTTGTCAACCGTTGTAAAGATAACAGGTTTCATTCATCAATTCCTTTCTTACTGCATCAATAAACAGCTCGTATTCCTCTTTATTTGAGACATCACACACTGCATGCACGGGTTTTTTTTTTACACTGTCTTCCTTTAGCTGGACATTGACTTTTTCCACCATGTGCTTTGTTTCCGTAGTAGATGCACTTATGAATATGCTTGTATGCGTCACTCGCTTCATATTCTTTTGCTGCCTTCTCAATTGTGTAATTCTTTTTTGTTCAGCGCTCTTTGGAGCTTTTGCTTTTTGTCTGCGTACTGTATTCACAGTCAGTTCACGTGAGCCGCTCGGACTACATGCATCAAAGGTTCTGAGCTGTGCTTGTGCTATCTCGTGCGATGTCCACGGCTTTAGTCCGCTGAGTTTGTACAAAACACCACCCTGACCATCTCATCTTCGTTTCTATAAGCACAGCCCTAAACCCATGAATATTTAGCAGTAGAGTGTTTCTATTGGATTGCCGCTGACGGACGGCCTTATATGGGCAGGCACTCAATTACGTGGGAGGCGTGACGATGAGAGACGGTATTGACCTGGTGATGAGTGGTGCCTGGTTTTCTCCAAAACGTTGTCGACCGTAATGACCGTTATGTGTAGAATTTCGAAATGAAACCTGCTTAACACTAGAATTACCAGAGCCTACGAAAAAACTCGTAATTCCATCCCACCTTAAACTGCTTCTTAAATCCCTTCACACCTCTCCGCCAGCGCCCTTTGTCTTCTAAATGTGCTGATAAAGAGAAGCTAGGAGCAGCCGGCTATTCCATCCCCCCACCAATTTAGAACGTGCACGAACTTCTCTCAGCTCATGCCTTGATTGAGTATCTGGGAGTGAAGTGGAGTTTTAGAGTGGAAATAATAGATCGTTATTTGGAACACACGCATTTCATGTCTGTTCCGTTTCTGCAGTAATCTGTATCAACACATTGTTAAAACAGAAACGTTTTTAATATTCTAGTAGTAGATGACAAAATGTAGGCATAAACTATATAGTGTATGAAGCCTGAAGTTCAAATAGCAAAGAAACATTTTCACAAGAATAACACAATTGCGCTCTTATTCAAAAATGTAACTGCAGAAACAAAAAGCCGCCTTAACATGCAACATTTACAGCAGTTTATTGTGACTGCCTCTGTGGTTCAATAGACTCAGTCCCCGCTTGGGAATCAAGAGGTCACGAGTTCGACCCTGTGCCCCTCCAATTTGAGAAGTAAACCGCTCTTAGACTTACTGTTTTAGAATAAAAGCATACATTTGATTTCAGTCTGTAAAAGCCGGTGCAATTTATGATCCTTGTAAAGGTTAGCTTTTTTTTTTTTTAATTCACTTTTCATTCTCTCAGTCTCGTTCAGAATCAATCCATACAACCCCATCTGACACGGCAAAAGTGTTAACTTTTGTAAGTAAGCTGTAAGGAATGAGCCTGCCAAATTTCAGCCTTCTACCTACACGGGAAGTGAGTGAGTCAGTGAGTGAGTGAGTGAGTCAGTCAGTCAGTCAGTGAGGGCTTTGCCTTTTATTAGAATAGATATTATTATTAAATTATTCCTCCCGTAGAACTAACATTTCTCAGACTGCTTTCTTCTATCTCCGAAACATTTCTAGACTTCATCCTGTTCTTACGCAACGCAGTGCTAAAAAATTGGTTAATGCCTGAGTCACCTCACATATAGATTACTATAATGGTATTCTATCTGTCATCCCACAAAAAAGTATCCATAGCTTACAATTTATTCAAAATTCTGCTGCCAGGATAATAACCTGCTGATCTAAATCCACTGAACATACTACACCTATTCTCTCACTGGCTCCCTGTTAACTACAGAATACAATCTATACTAATAAAAGGCAAAGCCCTCACTGACTCACTCACTCACTGACTGACTGACTCATCACTAATTCTCCAACTTCCCGTGTAGGCAGAAGGCTGAAATTTGACAGGGTTATTCCTTACAGCTTACTTACAAAAGTTAAGCAAGTTTCATTTCGAAATTCTACACATAACAGTCATTACGGTCGACAACGTTTTGGAGGAAACCAGGCACCACTCATCACCAGGCCAATACCATTCCCAAAAGTGAAGCATGGTGGTGGCAGCATCATGCCATGGGGATGTTTTTCAGTGGCAGGAACTAGGAGACTAGTCAAAATAAAAGGAAAGATGACTGCAGCAATGTACAGAGACATCCTTGATGAAAACCTGCTTCAGAGTGCTCTTGACCTCAGACTGGGGCGACGGTTCATCTTTCAGCAGGACAACGACCCTAAGCACACAGCCAAGATATCAAAGGAGTGGCTTCAGTCTATACTAATAAAAGGCAAAGGCCTCACTGACTGACTGATCACTAATTCTCCAACTTCCCATGTAGGTAGAAGGCTGAAATTTGGCAGGCTTATTCCTTACAGCTTACTTACAAAAGTTAAGCAGGTTTCATTTCGAAATTCTACGCATAACGGTCATAATGGTCAACAACATTCGCCATGTTGAACTTTCTTATTTATAGCCCCATCTTCATGAAATTTGGTAGGCGGCTTCCCTGCGCTAACCGAAACCAATGTACATACTTATTTCGTGGTATGATGCCACTGTTGGCCGCCAGTTTGAACTTTTCAACGGTCTTTGTTACTTATGGGCCCATCTTCAAGAAATTTGGTACGCGGGTTCCCAACGCTAACTGAATCCTACTTACGTACATATATATGTCCATGGCCTGCAGCTGGGTCACCGTGTGAGGAGGCGTGGGGTCCCCCATCCCAACGCCTCCCACGTTGTTGGCTGCCTGCCTATATAAGGCCGTCCGTCGCTCCGGTCTCTACATTCCCTTCCTTGCCACGGATTCACGTCTCCCTGCTGATAACCACAGCCTTTTTATTTAATCCACGGCGTCTCCGCTGCTTTATTATTTGTTTATTACGATTATAGTTATTGTGTAGGTATTTTAGAATTACTTTACATTGTTCAGGTATCCATTTCCTTTATCATTCCAAGCATACCCCTATTAACATGTCTATCGAGGTGATCACCATCGATCAAAGAACTGTCACTTACCGAGTGGTTTCCATGCCCGGAGATGGCACCTGCCTTTTCCATTCTCTTTGTTACATATTGCACGGCCATATCAGGCTCACTCTTGATATCCGGAGGAACATTGTGTCTTATGTATTGAATGACTGGGACGGGTTCAAGGTGTGGACCGATGACAGTACAGGAGATAATTATACTACACAGGAGCACTATAAGAGTGAAATGCTTAAGCCCTTCAACTATGGTTCTGTATGTGAGTTGATGGCTGCCGCTGAATTGTTCGGATGTCGCTTTCAAGTGTACCGAAATGGCCAAATATTTTACACCTTTCGACAACCGCCAATGCCTCTTAAACATCTTAGATTTACAGGTGACGATTTCAGTAGTGGACACTTTGATGTTTATTAATGTTTAAACTCTCAAAAGCTGGATGTGAAGTTATTGATGAAACCGGTTGTATGCTTACAACATTTGAAAGATGCCGAATGTCTCTTCAACACAAGTCCTGCAAATACTGTCGTAATTGAAACAAACCATGAAACTCACACCGATTATGACAGCAGCAATCCAAGCTGTGAGATTTGAGACAAGATTACTTTTCACATGGCCAACTGTATGTTGCATGCTCAAGAGTAAGCTCAGCGCACAGCTTGGTCATATTACAACCGGAGGGCCGAACTGACAACGTGGTATACAAAGAGATCCTTAACAAATAATTATTGGTATATTTTCCCTCAGTTTAAAAAGGTTTAATTTTCTTCTTAATAAAAATTTTAAGGTAGTACTTCGCCGCTGCAGGTATTTTGCTAGTACTAAATACCTCTCTTAACATTTAAAGCTCTCCACAACCTCACTGATCTCCTACAGACAGACACTCGTCTCGCTCACTCAGATTCTCATCTGCAGCTGTACTTTCTGTACCACACAACTCTAGTGTTTCTCATAGTGCTCCTCAACTCGGGAATTCTCTTCTCTCTCATATATATCAGCTCGATTCAATAACACATTTTAAAACTACCCTCAAAACTTATCTTTTCAAACTGGCATACCAATTGTGAATTTTGCACTGTCACTGCCAGTTATCTTTGTTTGTTTGCTAATTATTGCTGTTTGATTGAGAGCGACTGTGGACGTGGAAGTAGGATTAGAGATGGCGGGAGGGGCTCTGTCGTACGTATCCCATGGTCTTAGAGCTGGTGGGCGGGGCTCTGTGAGTTGGCGATCGTGGCTCCCTGTCTTGCGTGTGGTGTAAAGTCAACGTGGCTCAGAGGTGCATGTAGACTTTTGCAGACAAAAGTGACTGAGGCTGTGTTTGGCGAGTTGTTGCGTGCCTCGAGAGTGACGCTGGACTCGGGAGGACGGTTACAGTTGGCATGCGTGGCTCTGTCGTGTGTATCCCATGATGTGGTAGGAGGGTTAGAGTTGGCGGGCGGGGCTCTGTCTTGCTTACTCTCACTGTCTTGCGTGACCTTAGTGAATTATATATATAGATAACTACTTCACTTTGAAATAAATGAATCATGAGTTAACCGAAGCCACAGAGCTATGATTTTTATCAGTCTCATCTTGGCATTGTGGAATCTGACGTGTGTTAATGGAATTTCACACATGTAGTGAATCATGCCTGTCTTTTTACTTTGTATTGGTTTTACTCCTGACTTATAAAAACAGGTAGACTAAATAAACTGACAAAAAAACAAAAAAGTGTCAGTGCAAATACATAGCACTATAAATAAAACAGAGTGCACATCATGTTCGTCACTTTTGAGATTTAATATGTTTGTTAAGTCAATGCAGTAATATGAATTATATGCGCAAGATGTCATTTAGCAGCATTTCCCTATTTGATCATCATTTCCCAGTTTCTCCTAAATGTTGCGTATGGATTGGTTAAACTTGCCAGAAATATACAAACGTTCTCCTATCAAGCTGTCTTTTTTAAAATCCCAACTTTTGTGTGGAAAGCTGTGTATGCACACTTCAAGCCTCCTTTTGTGCATATGCAAGTTTTATAAATTGACCCCTGGTCACTAAATGTTTGAGGAGTTTTTCTCCAGCTTTCAAGCATGGTCAGATGGTAAATCAAAATTTACCTACAGTTAAAGGTGGTAAATCCAGTGGTTGTGTGTGTTTTGCACTCAGTGCTTCTAGAATGGTACCTTTGGCCCAGGTGGGTGGGTACTTCATCATCACTCACATCCTGAACAGTGTGCAGCACCATAGACATTTTGCCAGTATTAACAATAAATAAATAAATACATTTCTTTACTCAAAATGATAGTTAATAGATGTAAACATAAAAAGACATGCTATTATAAGATGCAGTATGATTTGCCAACTTAGCTGGATTGACAGAGTAGTGATCCTACACAGATTATTTAGTCTCCATTATAAGGATTTGCTCTGTGCTTTTTTCAACTTTTAGAACACTTTATTAGCCTATGTAGTGAGACCCATTCTTTCATTCATGTTTTGTTCAACTTCCATCTTGGCCTAATATTTCTCAACAATAAGAAAGCACTTTTTTTTTACCCCTCCCTTCTGTTCTCATGAAAAAAAAGAAAAAAATCAACCTGTTTCTGCTTAGCACACAAATAATTTAATTTATAATACGATTTAAACTTGTGATCTAAAAAGGCATCACATCAAAAACTATGCCGCCTACCTATATGGGTAACGAGGAGCACAGGCAAGATCGAAAAAGAAAAATGTTCAAATGACAACTCATGTTCAGATGGCATAGGGTTTTCAAATAATGACGTGCTTGTGCGAGAGAGACACAGATTCGATCTCATTTAAGTGGTTACTAGAATATAAAATAAACACTTTTGCAAAGGTATAACAAAACAAGTGTGTTTTTTTTCAAGAATAAAACTGAAGAACAAAGAATTCAAGTGACAACAAGATACTAAGAAGACATGATTCACCAGCGTTTGTGTGTCTGGTTATACCCCTTCAGCGATATCTTTTACAGATTGTAAACCTTTACACTGGCCATTCCAGACTGAAATCCACGGCTTCTTCTTTTTGGGCATATACACCATCAGCATGGAACTGCCAGATCTAAACATTAGTGTGGCGAATTGCTCACATACTAAAGTGACTTTAGCTGCAGGCAAAAGCACCATTTTACTTATGGTGCCAAGCAGAGTTGTGTTGCAGTACAGCAGTCTATTAGCCAGGGAAAGCGCCATAAGAAGCTGTCTGTTGTTACGGTTCTGTCTTTGTCCAGAAACAGCTCCATAAGCTTTATGACCACAGACTCAGAAAGTCTTTGCCTTGGGTTGTAACTCAAAACACAGTTCTTAAAAAAAAAAAGGTTGCCAGATGTCCAAAACCACAGCAAATCTGTTGTTTTTTTACACGTTCTGCACGGGTGTCTTTGTTGTCAAAGCACAAATGCCGCATGGTAGTCTGATAGTGGTCACGGGACATTGTATGCTTGATTGCCGGTACAACAAATAGTTCTGAGCAGGCATCAACCATAGCACCAACTGTGCTCATCGCAAGTTAGTTGTACTACTTGAACGTCACTGATAGAATAAAACTGAATAATAAAAAAAAACAAGCGCAAACTTTTACAAGCAACCAAAATTTACTCCAGGTGTTACAGACTCAAATCAAAAGTATGTTTTTATTATATTACAGTAATAATAACAGCTTCAGCTCAATATTCAGGAGCGCCGAGACTCAAACTCGCTATCTTTGGGTTATAAGCAGAGATGGGTAGAGTAGCCAAAAATTGAACTCAAGTAAGAGTAGTGTTACTTCAAAATAATATCACTCATGTAGAAGTAAAAAGTAGTCATCCAAAAAATTACTCAAGTAAGAGTAAAAATTTATTTGGTGAAAAGACTACTCTGGCAAAAGTAAAGTGTAATGTATAAATGGAAAAAAGTAACGAGTTGAGTGTTCCCCAATATAGCGGAGTAAGAGTAGCGTTTCTTCTTCACAAATGTACTCAAGTAAAAGTAAAACGTATGGTGCAGTTAAACTACTCTTAGAAGTACAATGTTTTTAAAAAGTTACTCAAGTAAATGTAACGGAGTAAATGTAACTCGTTACTACCCACCTCTGGTTTTAAGGCAGCAGTTCTTACCTTTGCGCCATTCAAGAACACGTATTAACTTCCTGTCAACTGACATTTGAGCTTGGGTTTTTAACTCACTGACAGCAACATGTAAATCAAATGATAATTTTTTCTTTGCTTACACTCTTGAATAAAAGCGCACGTTTTTTGATATTTGGACAAAAGTCTTTACACATTACACACTATGTCATTATTAGCATAACATGGAAAAAGTTTCTGCTTTAGGTATGTGTTCAGAATTTCTTGCCTCACATTTCCTTTTCTTACCCAGATCTTTGTAGACACAGAATATGCTGAAACGTATGTATGCCAAATAACGATATACTGTATTATATACCCTACACAACTCCAGGAACCTCACACTCAGATAAGGAGCCTTGGCTTGAGCTGGGAGAATTGACCTCTGTCAAGGCGGGGGATGGGACAGCAGGCTAGTTGCTGCTTGTGCTGATCGGCACATTTACAAAATAAGATGCTGATAGAGAGGTGCAAAGGGATTTCAGGTGGACAAGTTTTTTCATAGGCTTTGGTAAGTCTAGTGTTAATTCCATTCATTACATTTTTTAAGGTTTATGCTTGTCACATGCAAACCATCCATCGCTATTTTATATCTTTTATAAACCCGTCAGAAGCATTTTCTCCCTAAGCGTTTATAACCTGTCCTATGCAAGATTACTGGCATATAAAGTCTCTCATGAAAGCTCTTGGCATGACTCTCTGGATCCAATTCCATCACTACTAAAAATAGCAACAGAACTGAAAAAGATTTCTGGTCACATCCCATCTCCTCTTCATAAATTAAATGTTCCTAGGCATTGCTCCTTCTTCAAACATAAACATCACTGAACACATTATCATTACTGTAGTGACCTTATGACCTAGAAACTAATGTAAATAAAACACTTTTTTGCCAAAAAATGAAAATATCATAGTAAATAGTGTAACTCAGGAAAATAGACTGAATACTAGTTTTATATGAATAAGATAAAAAAAAAAAGCAGGCCATGTTCTCAAAGTCATTTACAGCCTGTTAAAGACAAGTCATCATCAGCACCTGGCACTAAAATTGGAACAGGAAGTGCTCTAATGGTGATGAGATGATGAGAGATGCCATTCTTAGGAAAGATAAAGTATAAAATATTACAATAACAAACAACATTTACTATAGGATTTAAAGTTTAAAGCAAACTATTTTTAATAGTCCTGAACCTGGGCATAAGACTTTCATCCATATAATTTAATATCAGAGACAAATATGAACCGAAGAAAGAAAAAAAAAAAAAAATCAACTACCTGTCAGCCTAACGATGGAAAGTTGTATCTTATATATTGTAAATCTTCGACCAGACCACACATTTCAACTGAGTTTGGTGTGAGACAAAATGGATTAAATGATTGCTGAACTATGTATATATTAAAATGAAAAAATATTTTCCTGGAAAGAAAGTAAAGAATTTCAATAGCTGGCAAAGGTCTATAAACCTCAAATATTTATTTTAAGAATAGTAAAGCATAAGCAGTTATTAAAATATTTGTAGCACAGAGAACAGAGATCTTTTCCTCTTTGAAACAGGGAACAAGATTTCCTTTCTAATATTTTTTTGAAATAGTGTTTCTTGTAATTGGATGCTGGGAAAGTTATTCTCTGCAGGGCTAAGCTCGGATCTGCAAAACTATACTGTAATTACAAATGAAAATATTTTATATTATATTGCAAAACTCTTACCATCCTCGCATGTTTTCATATTTGGTTTATTAATGCTAGCAATTATTGACACAGTGAGAGTGCATTTAATGTTTGTGGTAAAAAGTGATTTGGAACACTTAATTATAAAAGCAATGATACATAAAATAAAAATTTCATTTCGATAATCTCCGTTTTGAGAATCTCTATATCAGTAGTTATAATTTTAAAAAATAGTGTGTATGCAAATTTTAATTTTGGTTTTGGAGGAAAAGGCACATAATATACTACCAATTAAATTGGTCACACTAAGGAAATGCACAAGTATCCACATAATCTGAAATTACCAAAGCTCTCCTTTGGTAAAAATGAATTACATTTCAATATTAAAAACAAACAAATAAATAAATAAATAGATCACATAGGCTTACATGGCTAAAATTTCCACATTTACACAATACAGTGAAAGTTTTGCTTAATCAATATGCAACATGTCACCATGCTCCAGAATTACATGACCCAAAATTGGTCTGAGCAGGTTTAAGAATGTGTGTATGTGTGAAAAAAAGTGTTCAACAACAGTAAGGATGAGCCATGCTTTCTTAACAATTTACTGATCTAAATTATTTATAAGATTCAGGTTTTGTTTCTTTTCTGGCTCAATTTGAACTATTCAAATCATTTCTTTTAGCCATTTCTGGTTCTCTCATGGTCATTTTAAAGAATCATGCCCACAGTTATATTTTTGTAAAAGATTATGTTTACATAAATAAAAAATCCATGTTTTTTCTCTGAGAGCAATGCAGCAGCTTAATGAATGAATGATTTTAAACTGAAGTGCTAGAAACAAATTTACATATCAAAGTACCAAGAATCTGAACTCCTCTCTGTCAAATCAGTAAGGACATTCATCTCTTTTAAATGCAATTTACACCGTAAAAAACAATGCTACTAGACATATCACATAGCAAAAACAGTTTCATATATTTAGACTAGATGCTGCATATAACTTTTTGTACATGGACTTTCTTAACTGTGTCACAAATCCAATGAATAAGCAGAACAAAATCTTAAAAGAATATTTTCAAAGATTAAAAACAATGGGATAAACATTAATCTTATTTGTTTCTGTCATTGTTCACAGTAAGCACCATCACAGAGTGCTTATTATACAAGAGAGATAAGACAACACTTCAAGCCATACTTTAAAAATTATTAGATTAGACATATTTTTCTATCACAAATCATTTAGTATACTTAATACTGGTTGAATGTTAAATTGATGTGAATATACAGTATATATCTTTGTTACTAGAATAAAATTAAACATGGATATACATAATTAAGTTTACTGTTTAACTGAATAAAATGTAACCTATCAATTAACTTTGTGTACATATAAAGCTTGCCAGACAGAAGTGATAAAATGGGAGTTTAGCTAAACATCCTCTACTTTCTTATGGAAAATTACTGAAATATCTGAAGATCCAAAGAAAGCACTGTCCATCCACAGTAGTAGTAGTATAAGTATTAGTATAATCATATTTTATCATTGTCCATTATCATTAACATGGAAAGTAAATGGAAGTGCACTGTCTTACGATCATCACTTCCAACAACACCTGGATTCTTCCATGTTTGTCTCATAGGGATATCTGTATACAGATTCTGTCAAAGCCAGAATATACATTAAGTTGTATACTCTTTTTTCTCTTACAAAAATAATGTGGGAACAAATTTCAGTTAACTAACCCAATAAACAATAACCACTGTAATAATAATGCAACAATCATTAAAATGAATGTCGGGCACTGAGGCGCTGCTCCAGGTCAGGTGAGATTGGGGAGCATGCACTGGTACAGCGTGTTGTTGCACCCACCACATGATGAAACAGCTCGGGATCCTGGTTGGTAAAGGACAGACACACAGTCCAGTCCCACTCAATCTATCTGCCGGAGCCAGGTGTTACGTGGGCGTTCCCTTGGCCTGGTTGGTGGTAAGGCTGTCCTCCAGACATTGTAAGCAATCTTTGCTTCCATTTGGGAGATGGACATCATCCCAACTGACTGGAAAATGGGACTTGTTGTCCCTATCTAGAAAGGGAAGGGAGATTGCCTGCATTGCAGCAACTACGAGGGGACAACACTGCTCTTGGTGCTAAATAAGGTCCTTGGCTAGGATCATCCTCAACGGGATCCTTGATCACTTGCTCACCTATTAATTAGGTAATGCAAAATAATCATGAAATGAATTTGTTCACTTGTACAACAAGCCTGGTGTCAGCGCATGTCAACATCCAGTAAAAATTGGTTCCAACATGTATTTTTTAATTTCTGAGTAAATACCTCTATATTTCGAGTGAAGGGCACCAGCCAAATTAGAATGCATGTAAGTCCTTGATCTTTTGGCAAGCTGCTCATTGTCCATTAGACAATGAGCAGCGGTCCCCACATACCCCTTTTCTGTCTCTCTATCTGCAGGTCTTCTTTCTTGAATTCTGTGGCTGGCCTTTTAAAAGCAAGTGTGACTCAGTTTTCATATTACTGAGACAGTATATACACTGTCCATGTATTTCGTACACAACAAATCTTCACATAAAATATCAACCTGGGGTTTGGAAGCAAAAGTAGATTTGCTAAAACAAATTGCAAATTATAGAAATATTCCCAAAGCTATATTGTTTGTGAAAGAAAAACCATAACAGAAGGAATGGTTTTGACACCTCCCATGACATTAGTGCTGCCGCTTTACCCCTCCAGAGTCTTTGGGTTCAAATCCCAATCCTTGTCACAGGTTCTCCACATCTATATGTGAACTTTTTCAATGTTTTCTTCCCATATCTCAAAAACCTTACCTTTTGTTTAGGTTTATTGGCAATTTGAAATTAGCCCCATATTATTCTGCAATAAACTGGAACTCAGTCCATTTTTTATGTTGCCAGGATGGAATATGGCTCCCTGTGTCCCTGAAACTGGATTAATCTGATTCAGTAAATGAACTGATTTTTAAGTTAAACTTAATGGTTTATTACTGGATTATTTTGGACAAGATGTAAATCTTTCCATGAGACTTTATCTAAGAATAATGTATGTTATTTACTTAGTTTTAAGGAAACGTTTAGGAGCCTTCGAGTGTTTTGTTTTTTCTCCCCCCTACTGGTCATAAGATCAGAAATCTGAGAGAGTGACAGGTTTCTTAGCTTTTGGGTAAGAAATGTTTTGACTTGATGTTTTATAGACTTTGCAACCTGATATTCTTGAATATATACAATTTCTTTCTGGCACCTGTGCACGGAAGTGTTGAGCTGAGAAGGCCCATAAATCCTCCAAGAGAGGTCAGGGTGAGAGTCTGTACATCAGATGCCACAGTAACACACTATGGCTGACTTATTGATGTTTGCCAGCTTTTTTGTATTGTGAAAAATAATACAAGGAATCAGAAGTAATCATTAGCCCTTGGTTTACATGCTTAGGATCGCTGATTTCTACTGAGCATGTTAAAAGTTTTGTTTTGTAAATAATCAGAAATACAGTAGGTAGTGATGGCAGCTGGTGAAAAACAATTTGGACAGGGCACGGTTTTTTGGGGATAAACTAAAGCAGCATTTAATCTATAATACAGCACCTTTCACCTCTGTCTATCTGATCATTTAACATGCTCTTGTGGTCCTCTTCATAGTGTCAATGTATATTTTGGCCTGTCAAATTCAAGGGCAAATTCAAGATAAAATGTATTATACCCATTCCACCATGCTGCCCAATCTGATGACAGATGTCAGTCTGTGACGTCTACAGTCCCCTTATTTTTCCCATAACTTGCCCTATAGATGTGGAACAGGTGCACCTGCCACCCAAAGTTTATATTACAACGGTGTCTAAATTTCCCATTCCTCTGCCAATTTGCCTAGTTCCCCATTCTGCCAAAATCCAGCTAGCTAAGCGGAGTTAAGGAACACGCCCCAAAGCTGGCGAGTGAGTGAGGAAGGCCCCCTCCCCTTGGGCCATTGTGTGGATCTCGGATTCATGCAAATAAATTGGTACTGCAAGTGAACTATGATACATATCGAGATGAGAGATATTGCAAAATCAACCAGAATGTTCCAGCAAATTATAGAAAAAGACCCGATCTAAATCTGTTAAGTAGTTCTCTCTTGAAAAGCGGAGACAGACAGACACTGGATTTTATATATTATATATTAGTAAACCTTCAAAATAATGTGCAGTTAAAGTCTCAACAGCATTCCCAGCATTTCTGGAGCTTAGTAGAGCCAGATAACTATAATAATCTTCACCAAGCAGCTCTGAAAATGTCTGCTTTGTTTGGGTCTACATACCTCTGTGAGTAGTCTGCCTTTTCTGACATGAATCTCATGAAATCAAAGTTCAGAACAAGACTGACAGATGAACATTTAAATGACTCCTTAAGAGTGAACCAAAGTGGCTACACTCCACCATACACCTCTCTTGCTGACTCCATGCAGCGCCAGTCATCTGACTAACTAAAACATCACACATGCAACTGAACATGTGAATACTCTTGTGAAGTGAAACAGTGACATGTTACAAAATGACAAATGAATAAGTAATATCTGTGTATTTGTAATTGCATTGTTTTGTTTGGACAACATTCATGTTTTAATTCAATAGTGTGAAATGCATACAGACATACAAAATGCACTTGCAGGTGAACTAAATATTTTTTGTGATGTTTTAATGCAAAATGTTAGTTGTGGACACCAACATTTTGTAAATGTTCAGGCAAAACAAGCTTATTCAGTTTGTTTGGGTTGAAATAAGCTATGAGAATAAATGTTGGAAAATATGAGTAGCTCTCGGCCATTTTCATTTTGTAAAAGTAGCTCTCGAGGGGAAAAAAGGTTGGAGACCCCTGGCTTAAAGCAATCCTTACCAATCTTACTTTATTTTATTACTTGTTATCCTGCAGTGTTAGATTCTTGTATCAAAGATTTTTTTTTCTTTTCCAAGGATATCATGTAAATGATTTGAAGCCTGAAACAGGTCATTTTCAGTCTGTCACATTTTTCTCTTAAGTGTTTTGTTAAACCAAATAGCGCATGATGAATCCACACAGGTGTAAATGGAAACAAGTTACACGGAGAACAGCTGGCTCCTTCGTCATTTTCATTATTGCTAATAAGGAGCCATTGAAAACAGTGAATGCAGCTGTTTAAAACTGAAATGAGCCATTAAGTGTGGGAAACCTTACCACTGAAACCATTAGAATGAAGCATCAAAATGTCACTTGAGCAATAAGTGCTTCATCAGCAAAAACTAGCCACTCATTAAGAAACTGGATTGGAATAAAAACCTGCAACCACTGCGGCCCTGCAGGACTTGCATTGCCTAACTCTGGTTTATATTAGTGTTTCCCAACCTTTTTTCTGTGGTGACACACTTTTTATAACCAAAATCATCCAAAGGCACACCACTATTTTACTAACCATAAACACATTATATTTCATACATGTGATCAACTGCCTGAAGGGGCGGGACTACCAGACAAGCCAGTGGGGGAAAAAAAAAAGCGTCGAGATCAGCATTCGCAGACATGGAAGTTAATGGGGACTTTGGTGGCATCTCCAAGCTGCTTTCTCCCCTTTGCCTCCCCCTCTCTGCCTCAGAGACAACTTGTATGCCCACTTTCCATCAGCCCTGTGTGGCTTGCTGGCGACCACACTCTCAAGGTGCAGCCAGGAGACATGTCCGAAGTGTTCTAACATGGCAATCACAGAGATGCTTTTATGCCAGTTACTCCAGGTATCCTCCTCAGACTGGTTTCAACCACCTGTGGAACTTGTCCCTCTTGGGTTCAGACACAATTGCACCACACTATTATTTTCATGGCACACCACTGTGACATGGCACACTGATTGAAAAACACTTGTCTAGATGACTCCAACTACTTTCA